>NC_079455.1:44679371-44706871 GCF_903798145.1 Danio aesculapii | reverse complement strand
TCCCTTATAGTGCATGTGTTTGGACTGTGGGGGAAACCCACACCAACAATATAGTATATTATATTATATTACGTGTAATTTTAAACTACATTATAAACATTATTAAGATTTCTTAATGCAATATTTATAAATATAAAGTAAATTGTACTAAAAAAGAAGTTAATAAACAACATTTAACCCTGTACAGAGTTTCAGCACTCCAAACAATGTAATCCTCAAACTTTTATGTCAGCTGAATACAGGTCAAATATCACCTTCTGTTCATAGAAATGTGTCAATTTCCGCAAATATAATAATAATAATAATAATAATAATAATATTAATAATAATAATAATGAGATGAGTTTGCATGTTCTCCCCGTGTTGGCGTGGGCTTCCTCCGGTTGCTTCCGTTTCCCCCACAGTCCAAACACATGCGCTATAGGGGAACTGATGAACTAAATTGTTGTGTATGTTTGTGAATAAGTGTGTATGGGTGTTTCCCAGTGATGGGTTGCAGCTCGACGGGCATCCGCTGTGTAAAACATATGCTGAAAAGAAAATGAATGAATGAATAGTTTCTGTGCCTGACGATCGGGTTGTCTTGGTCCTAACCTTCGACCACCACCCATTCCAGCTGAGGTGGCTCGGGCATCTGTTTCAGATGCCTCCTGGACGCCTACCCAGGGAGGTGTTCCAGGCATGTCCCACCAGGAGGAGGCCTCGGGGAAGACCCAGGACACGCTGGAGGGACTATGTCTCTCGGCTGACCTGGGAACGCCTCGGGATCCTCCTGGAGGAGCTGGAGGAAGTCCTGAGACTGCTGCCCCCGTGACCCAGTGTCGGAAAAGCGGATGAATATGAATGAATACATATATATATATATATATATATATATATTCCCCAAGTGCTGTTTAACAGATTTGAATAGTTTTAATGACTAATTTCTTATCTTTGTCATGATGACAGCACATAATATTTCGCTAGTTATTTTGCACGATGCTAGTATTCAGCTTACCGTGACATTTAAAGGCTTATTGTGGGTTATTTGCATTGCACAGTGTTTGCAGCAGCACTGAAGGCAGGTTTAATATGCTCAGTGTTTTTGTATTGGTGTATTTGGGTGTTATTACTCTCCTCATGCAGTGTGTGTGTGTGTGTGTGTGTGCAGGTTCAGCTCCAGCAGCACTATGACCGATGGAGATTACGATTATCTGATCAAACTCCTGGCTCTGGGGGACTCCGGGGTCGGCAAGACCACCTTCCTCTACCGATACACAGATAACAAGTTCAACCCCAAATTCATCACCACTGTGGGCATCGACTTCAGGGAAAAGAGAGTGGTGAGTGTGTGTGAGAGAGTGTATGAGAGTGTGTGGGTGTGCAGGTGATAATGTCGTGTCGGTCCTTCGTCATCTGGTCATGTGAGTGTGTGTGTACGATTAGAGGCTGGATATATTCACACACTGCTGCCCCTTATAAAGGTGATTTCTGCATAATATCCCCCCTTTAATCTGGTGACTCACGGAAAGTGTTGTGCTTTCGCCCACTGAAGTAGTCGGTGCTCATCTGGACTGGAGAGATCGATAATGAGAAAGAGCAGATTAATCATCTTCATCATCATATAAATGCTTCACTTCAGGAGTTTTGGTGACCGTCTTCAGTCTTTCAGAGACTCTTGAAATGTCACAGATGAACACAGAGATGAAAGCATCAGTCCCAGCATGCATTGCGGCTCACAGATCAATAACCGTCCAGCCGTTCTGTGTTTTCTCTCAGATCTGACCATAAAAGTGTTCATATTTCTGGCTGAGGATGAATTATTCATGGTGTGGCTTTAGGCTTGTGATGATGCACATTCATGGTTGTGTTAGTTGATGCATTTACTAACATTACAAACAATAAGCAATACTTTTATTGCCGTATTTGCTCATCTTAGGTAATGTTAATGGAAATTCAGTTGTTCATTGTTTCTTCGCACTTTTAGCAAGCCTGGATTTTAGTAGACTATGACTAATAAATGCTGAAAAATAAAATTATTGATCATTATTAGTTCATTTTATACATTAACTAATGAAACTTTATTGTAAAGTGTCACCTATTATTATTATTATTATTATTATTATTATTATTATTATGTAATAATATATTATTTCTTAATTAAATATAATAATAATTATTATTATAATAAGTATTAATATTATTATTTTATTATTATTACATTATTATTTTTTTATATTTATTTATTAAATATTAATAATAATAAGTATTGTTTCTATTATTATTATTATTATTATTATTTAATAATAGATTCTTAAAAAATAATACTTTAATAAATAATATAATATAATAATAATAATAATTATTATTATTCATTTAATAATATTTTACTTGTTTTTAATTAGTATAATAATATTAATAAATATTATTATTATTTTTATTATTCATTTAATAATATAATTTTTTCTATTTAATTTAACAATAATAATAATTATTATTATTGTTATTATTATTGTTATTATTATTTTTATTATTATTATTGAGTTTATTATTATTATTATTATTATTATTATTATTATTATTGAGTTTATTATTATTATTATTATTATTGAGTTTTTTATTATTATTATTATTATTATTATTATTATTATTATTATTATTATTATTATTATTATTATTGAGTTTATTATTATTATTATTGAGTTTATTATTATTGTTATTATTATTATTATTATTATTATTATTATTATTATTATTATTATTATTATTATTATTATTATTATTATTATTATTATTATTATTATTATTGAGTCCATTGTCTATAGAGACAGAAGGATGCCTATGATTATTATTCATGTAATAATGTATGATTTATTTAATAATAATAATTATTATTATTATTATTATTACATTATATTTTATAATTTTTTTCGTAATATGTATTTATTTATTTAATAATAATAAACCATCGTTATACAATAACTTGCCTAATTACCCTAACCTGCCTAGTTAACCTAATTAACCTAGTTAAGCCTTTAAATGTCACTTTAAGCTGTGTAGAAGTGTCTTAAAGAATATCTAGTCTAATATTATTTACTGTCATCATAACAAAGAGAAAAGAAATCAGTTATTAGAAATGAGATACATGGTTTCTGCTACATTCATTCTGCCATGGTGGGGCGCCACGCCAAAATTCATCCCGCCTTGGCTACATTACAGGGGGGCTAATAATTCTGACATCAACTGTATGTACTAACAATCAATTACTTTATTTCCAATAAATAACTTCAACAAAGACTAATAAATACTGTAATTAAAGGGCTACCTTGCTGTTATTAATAAAGGGCACCTATTATGCAAACATCACTTTTATAAGGGGTTTAAGCACAGTTGTGAATATCTCCAGCCTCTAATGGTTAACATGATTTAATTGTACTTGTTCTATTCACACTTGATATAAACATCTGCAGAAACACTTTGATTGACGTTCTCCCCTTGTACGTGTCATCAGAGGGGGAAAACTCCGCCCACTAGTGCCCATCTCTCCCTCATTAGCATAAACAGCAGCCCTGAGTGAGAAGCAGCCGTGTGTCCATTAGCCATTAGAGTGTTTGAGCTGCTGAAGATAATGTCAGCATAGACTAAGAGGATTATAGATGTGGAGTTTAGATGAAGCACAAATGAACAGCGACAGGAGTCTCCATAGACTGACAGAAGCATGAAGCACACACTCACACCATGCACACCTGAGCAGCACTGACAACACTAGTGCTGTTTTACATCTGTCACTATGCTGACACACAGTCGTTTGTAGCTCCGCCCTCATTTGAATTTAAAGCAACAGTAACCAAAACGCCACAATTAGGATCAAAGCCTGAAAGGGTCGGTTTCAGAGATTTAAAACATTATCTGTGTGCTATTTTGAGCTGAAACTTCACTACACAGTCTAGAGACATCATTATTTAGATCTTGTAAAAATGGGCTTAACCTCCCAGTGTCCACATACATGGACAGCACATTTTAGCTCTTATTTGCATATTTAGCTCTTTAGCGCTTTTATATTTCTGGTATATTATAAGGCTTCTCCTACCCCCAGCATAACAAATATTAAAGGCTTGGACATTGAAATTGTGGACACACATAAATATTTAGGGGTAGTTATTGACAATATGTTGACATTTCAACCTAACACTCAGGCTGTCTATAAAAAAGTCTAACAAAGATTATTCTTTCTGAGAAAACTGAGATGGTTTCAGGTTTGCACCTCTATGATGACATTGCTTTACAAACAATTTATTGAATCTGTTTTATCTCTCTGCATTGTAGCTTGGTACGGTAATCTGTGTGTCAAACAAGAGCAGGTTGAGTAGTCTGGTGAAGGTGGCATGCAAGATCATTGGTTTTAACCAAACTGGTCCAACAGTAATTTACCACACTAGTGTTTTAAAGAGAGCGCAGGGTATCCTATGCACCCCGGATCACCCGTTGTACTCTTTGTTTCAGCTGTTGCCATCAGGACGTCGTTTTAGAGTTCCTATTTGCAGGACAAATAGAGTCAGAAATTCTTTTAAAATGGTGGCCATCAGGTCATTACATGAGTCCAGGGGGAGGGAGATGCACCTTCAATATGATGTATTGGATGTTGTGGGGTAACATTTTATTAATGTGTACATGGAACTCCGCCTGTGTTACGGCACCGCGCTGCAATTTTAGTTTCCCTAAACGGGATAATAAGTCTGAGTCTGTCTTATATTTTGTTACAGACATTACAGTGTCATCCTGCAACTGTTTTGCAGCAATTTTCACCTGTCTAGAATGAGGAAAAGTTTTGTTTTTACTCTCTGATAGTCAAAGCAAGTTAAATAAAAATGTCTGTGTTATATATGCATTCAAGAGTTCACACTTAGCTGATGATTCATCAAAAGCTTGTTTGGCATGCTGTCCCGGGAGAGAGCCCTGAGCTCAAGGGATCCTCGAGCCCGGGGCTTCCTCCCGTTTGCAGAGCGAGAGGGGAGCTTGAGCTCGGTGGATCTCAGAACTCCACCGGCTGCAGTAGCTAAGGGAACACGTGAGGAAAAAAAAAGGGGGCTAGACAAATGCTTGAATGTTATGCATGATGTATATATTTGGATGGTGGGAGGAAACCGGAGAACCCGGGGAAAACCCACACGGACACGGGGAGAATATACGAACTCCTCACAGAAACACCTACCGACCTGGCAGGACCAGGGCTGGCAGTGTTCTTGCTGTGGGGCTAACAGTGCTAACCACTGCGCCTCCGTGCCGCCCAATCTATAGTAAAGGAGGAGAATGGGGAGGAAGGGGGGTTTCTTCCAAACGAAGATAAAGTGGACTGAAGACTGTGGTTATTATTATAGTAGCGTATGGCTCATATGATTGGATGATACTGATTAGCTTAATACGAGACCGGCTGTGATAAATCAGAAGCACGTGATCCTCTCGAAATGAGTTTATAAATAAACCCCACTTAAAAAAAAATCAGGAAAAAGTGTTTTATGTAAATTCGGACCACGAGTCTACATATATGGACATCATTTTTCTCTAAAAGTACATCATATCAAAATATTATACTTAGATTTTTATTCTAATTAGGTTCCAATAAGCCCAAATAGCAAAGAGAAATCAAAAATGCATGTAAAAAAACACTTAAAAGGATAAGTTAAGTTTAAGTTTAACAACTTTATTAATCCCACCAGGGGCAATTAGATTAGGGTAATAGCATTTCATAATACAACGAACACATAAAGAGACAAATCACTTACAAACAGTGTTAAAAAAAAGAAAACAGTTCAGCATGCTTCAGAAATAACTTCATAAATAGTAAAAAAAGAAAAGAAAAAAAATAAGACTGATAATAGGACTTTAAATGATGTGTGTATGATTTTAGTCTCTTCTTTTTCTCTAGGTTTTATACGACTAACAGCCCCAATGGGACGACGGGGAAAACCTTTAAGGTTCACCTGCAGCTGTGGGACACGGCAGGACAGGAGAGGTGTGTGAGATATATTCATATTCAGATTTATTAGGGTGCTTCACTATTGGATTGGCCAGCCCAGTCACCAGACATGAACATTATTGAGAATGTCTGGGGTAAGATGAAGGAGGAGGCGTTGAAGATGAACACAAAGAGTCTTGATGAACTCTGGGAGTCCTGCAAGAAGGCTTTCTTTGCCATTCCAGATGACTTTATTAATCAGTGATTTGAGTCATGTCAGAGATGTATGGATGCAGTCCTCCAAGCTCATGATGGAGTCAGACACAATATTCATTCTGTTTCCACTGCAGCATGAGCACATATTCTATACTGGACATTATTGAAGGTTCAGTGAGCAGACTTTAGTCTAAGCAGAGTCAGACGTTACTGTCCTAATCAAATCAGTCAAAATCAAGACATGATCAGATTTTATTGTGCTCAAATCGCCTCATCTAGAGCAGTTGTTTTTAAACTTTTTCAGCCGAGGGCCCCTTTCTGTAGGGGGAATCCTTTTGGGGACCCCCCCAAAAAATAAAAATGACGCAAAAAACCCCCCCTCAAATTAACAACTTAAAACATTTCAAGAGTTCCCACTTAGATATGCTTGGCGTATAAAGCTGGTTTGGCATGCTGTCCCGGGAGAGAACCCTGAGCTCTGAGATATTTGAGCCCAGGGCTCCCGCCCGGTCGATAAGCATATCAGGAGATCCGAGATCAGGTAGGTCTCGAGAGCTCCCCCTTTAGAGAAGGGAGGAAAAGGAGGAGATGGGGTGGAAGGGGGGATTCTTCCAAACAAAGATAGAAACTGTAGGGAGAAAATGATCCATTTACAGTAAACTAGAATCACTCTGATTGGATTATTACTGATTACAGATGAGTGGCCAGACGTGCTCAATCATATCACGTGCTCCTCTCCAAATTAGTTTATGAAACTTCACTTTAAATTGTATTATTCATGTTCTGGATTAATTTTCGTGAGATGTCAGTCGAGTTGATGGTTTCAGTGCTTCAATCAATTGATCAAATCTTCAAGCGCAGTATTCACTGTGGTCTGCTCTCACTGCACTCCATCAGGCCATATTTTGTGTACGAGTCTCCACGTTTACTCCGGTTTTTATGCCAGTTTTTATGCCTATGCACAGCTAGGCATTTCTGTACTTACCCTTACAGCTGAGAGTCTAAATTTATCTAAAGCTTTAAAGAGTTTTGTCATTCATCAGCCTGTTAATGGTTAACAGTTAACTGTACTGTTGTAACTAGCACCACTACAATGGAGGCTGTAGTGGTTCAGTGTGTTGAAGTTTATTCCTTTTTTTGTGCACATCATACATTTCTCAGCTCGACAACCCTGATTACACTGATAAAAATCATTTCCTAAATGCACTCTAGAATGGGGTAATCAAGTTCAAAGAGCTACAAGTTTTACTTTGCATAATTTTAGCAGCTTTGCTGACTTTAAAATATTTAATATTAATAATAATACTGATCATTACATTTAAATGAGTTACACTAAACAAATGTGGGAAAAAGTGGATTAACATCTTGAAAAAAATGCCTTTATATTCAGAGTATTAAAGTTTGAGCAGATATGTTGAGCTCCATTAAATATAGAGCACTAATAAATTGTAATATTTAATAATTCATTAGCCCCATAATATAACACAAACAGATACATTATAGTGGTTTTACTCAGGGTGTATACAATTGAGTTTTTTTAATCATCTAGTTATTAACCAATGTGAGTAAGAGGTCATCTGCAGAGCTCATCCAGCTGTAACAGGAGTGAAACTCCATCAACTCGCTGATGTGATGACAGCTCCATTCATTGCTATTGCAGCACTTTTTGCTTTACAATTTTAATATGTTTGTTTGCCATGCTGCAAAGAGGACTGTCTGATATTTGTACAATGCAAAGTGTAACAATGCAATGTTGTACCATGTCTTTAAAATGCTATTCGTTTCCTATGAGTGAAGCCTGCGCAGAGAGGCACACACTCCGCAGCGCCCAGCTGATCGGTTACTTAGCAGCGCAACTGCCATATACAGGGAAGAGCTTTCAGCCACCGATAATGTTCTTATTGGTCATGTATTTTAACTGAAATATAGTCAATTAAATAGACCTCAGCATTTATTTAGTTGTTTAAGCGTAAACAAGATAAGCGTAAGTGAAAGTTAAACGCCGTCAGGTGCAGCAGACGAGCGCCAAAAATCACCGGAAGCGCCCGGCGGGTAGCGCTTATTCAATAAAAGTCCCCGTGCATAGCGACGCGGCGCTTCTTTTTTTCTTTAACGGCATTTAAATGACACAAGCATAAAGTTTAATATTTGCTGTACTTTTAAGCTCAAATCACAATAAAGAACATAATAATACATTATCCTACAGAATGACGGAGGACACAAAATTAATTCAGGTGGGCCCATTGATTACCCCTCGTCTAGAATTTCTTTGCGCCCCCCCCAGTTTTAAAACCGCTGATCTAGAGGCCTTTGCCTTTCATATAAGCCACTTCTGATACCAAATGATCAACTAGAAGTCAAGTTATTATTTGTGTTTCTAAAACTTGAATAGGCGACAAGACTTTTGTCAGGTAGCTTACTGCTAATTGTGTGTTCATGTTAGTAAATACAACTAGCATTAACTAATGGAGCATTATTTGATAGTGTTGCTACTACTTTTCCAATTCTTTAGTTCTAGGCAAAGAGTTTTGTTTGTTTTTCAGCCTCACCTGAGCTCATTCTGGTTCTTGTGCATCAACAAGCATGCAGATCATCGTTTATAAGTCTCACTTTAATAATATAAAGTGAAGACATGTCCTTATATGATTGGATTAAACCCAACACAGGCTCGTTGTGGATAACATTCCCCTGTCTGCATTTCTGGAGATCTTGAATTATGTAACCAGAGGTTGCATTTCGTCTTTAAAACAAACGCTAGGAGGCGGTATGGGGCTGTCGACTGCTTCTGTTCCTTTTTGCGTTTACCAGCTGACCAATTACCTCCGTGCAGACGGCTTTTCCACTGTACATTGGCGGACTTGGGACATGGAACATGGAGTTGACAGGGTCGAAGAACAGTTCCAGATCAAATAATTGAATAAACAACAGGCCGAAAACGTGGTGAAATCCCACCGCCGTGACCGATTTTTTTTCTTGATTGCTTTTGAAAACACTATAGGTTTGTTTAGGGAAGGGGGTGGGTCAGTCAGTCAGGCGACACCAAGCTGGCCTGGTCGGCTGAAGTGTATATTGCGCCCTCAGGTGGATTTAAGTGAGAAGAGCACGCTCAAGAGTAACATGAGATCATTAAAATGCATGCACACTGCCCTCTTGTGGATTTGCAAAAACAAAAACTGTGAGCAGACGTACCTCGGGTTACGCATTTTTCTGTCCCCAAAAATGTAGACAGGGGCACACATCCGCAATGAGCCTGGGTTGATTAACCCAGTCTGACTCCTGTGTGTTTATTTTAGATTCTCTTTCCTCATGTTTTCCTGCAGGTTCAGGAGTTTGACCACTGCGTTCTTCAGGGATGCCATGGGTTTTCTGCTGATGTTTGATCTGACCAGCCAGCAGAGCTTTCTCAACGTCAGGAACTGGATGAGTGAGTCAATAAATAATAGCTTTAACCAGCTTTAAGCCACGTCCGAACGTTCACTGATATTTTTATAAATGGAGTTTTCCCTGTTTTTGTTTTTAAAAACTATTTCTGTCCACTAGTGTTGCACCATACTGGGAAAATCTGACAATGCAATATCTAGTGTTTCTGTAATATACAGTTAACGTCCTGTGAATTTATTCTCCTTCAAATATTTCCCAAATGATGTTGAACAGAATTAGGAATTTTCACAGTATTTCCTATAATATTTTTTCTTCTGAAAGTCTTTTTTGTTTTATTTCGGCTAGAATAAAAGCAGTTTTTAATAGTTTTAAAGCCATTTAAGGTCAATATTATTACCCTTAAGCAATATTAGTGTTGGATTGTCTCCTGAATAAACCACTGTTATACAATGACTTGCCTAAATACCCTAACTTTACCCTAATTAACCTAGTTAAGCCTTTAAATGTCACTTAAACCTGAATACTAGTGTCTTGAAGAATATCTAGTCTAATATTATTTACTGTCATCATGGGAAAGATCACTTTCATTTAGTGAAATAGAAACCCCTTGAGTTATTAAAACTATTATGGTTAGAAATGTGTTAAAAAATCTTCTTGTCGGCGCCAGTGGTGTAGTGGTTAGTGCGTTGACACATGCACTCCAGTGCTCACGGCGACCTGAGTTCGATTCCGCCTTGCGGTCCTATGCCGATCCTTCCCCTTTCTGCTTTCCTGTCAATATTCTCTACTGTATGCTTGGTCTGTGTGTGTGTGTGTGTGTGTGTGTATATTTGTGTATGCGTGTGTATGCATGGCTGTGTGCGTGTACATGTATTGTTTATACTTGAGTGTGTGTGTGTGTGTGTGTGTGTGTGTGTGCAGGTCAGCTCCAGGCTAATGCGTATTGTGAGAACCCAGATATTGTGCTGGTGGGAAATAAAGCAGATCTGGCCGACCAGAGAGAAGTTCAGGAGAAACAAGCGAAAGAACTCGCAGACAAATACGGGTGAGTGATTATTTATTTCCTTCAGAATAAATACTGTAGGAAATACTGTGAACATTTCCTGGCTCTGTTAAACAACAAGCATATACACTCACCGGCCACTTTATTAGGTACACCTGTCCAACTGCTCATTAACGCAAATTTCTAATCAGCCAATCACATGGCAGCAGCTCAATGCATTTAGGCATGTAGACATGGTCAAGACGATCTGCTGCAGTTCAAAGCGAGCATCAGAATGGGGAAGAAAGGGGATTTAAGTGACTTTGAACATGGCATGGTTGTTGATTCCAGACGGGCTGCTCTGAGTATTTCAGAAACTGCTGATCTAATGGTGTGGGGGATATTTTCTTGGCACACTTTGGGCTCATTAGTACCAATTAAGCAAGGTGTCAACGCCACAGCCTACCTGAGTATTGTTGCTGACCATGTCCATCCCTTTATGACCACAGTGTCTCCATCTTCTGATGGCTACTTCCAGCAGGATAACACACCATGTCATAAAGCGTGAATCATCTCAGACTGGTTTCTTGAACATGACAATGAGTTCACTGTACTCAAATGGCCTCCACAGTCACCAGAGCTTAATCCAATAGAGCACCTTTGGGATGTGGTGGAACGGGAGATTGGCATCATGGATGTGTGTATTTTTGCCTCCAAATAAAAGTATAAAAAGTGTGTGTGTGTGTGTGTGTGTGTGTGTGTGTGTGTGTGTGTGTGTGTGTGTGTGTGTCTTTTCCGTCAGCATCCCGTACTTCGAGACGAGTGCAGCGACGGGCTCTGAGGTGGACAAGGCTGTGGTGACGCTGCTGGATCTGGTGATGAAGCGGATGGAGCAGTGTGTGGAGAAGCCCAGCGCAGACGCAAACGCCAGCGACGGCAGTAGCAAACTGAGCGCCGCACCTGCCCAACAGAAGAAGTGTGCATGCTGAAGAACACACACATACGGCCTTCTCCACACACACACACACACACACACACACGCACACACACACACACACACACACACACACACACACACACACACACACGAAGATGAAATGATCGCATTTTAATTATTCCTTTTAAATATTTCCAAGGTGATGTTAGACATATTTACACACACACACACACACACACACACACGCACATTACTAACTTGATTCATTACTGATACACACACACAAACACACATGAAGACAAATAAAATCACATTTTTATTATTCTTTTAAAGTATTTCCAAAGTGATGTTGGACGTTTACACACACACACACATGTCTGAGACTCGCTGCATTACTCATACACACACACACACACACACACACACAAAATAATCTAATTATCATCATTCCTTTAGAATATTTCTTTTCAAAGTGATGTCATAAAGTCAAAGTGATTTTCACACACACATCACTGACTCGCTGCTTTACACACACACACACACACACACACCTGCGGCTCGCTGCGTTACTGATACACACACATGAAGACAAATAATCTCATAATTTTAAAGAGATGTTGGAAATATTTACACACACAGACAAACACACACACACACACACACACACACACACACACATACATCTGCGGCTCGCTACATTACTGATACACACACATGAAGACAAAATAATCACATTTTTATTAATCTTTTCAAATTTTCCAAAGTGATGTTGGACACATTTATACACACACACACACACACACACACACACACACACACACACACACACACACACACACACACACACATAACACTAACTTGAGCATTACTGATACACACACACACACCTGCGGCTCGCTGCATTACTGATACACACACATGAAGACAAAATGATCACATTTTTATTATTCTTTTTAAATATTGGACATATTCACACACATACACACACACACACACATTACTTAGTCGTCACATTACTGATACACACACATTTTGACAAAATGAGCCCATGTTTATCATTCTTTTATTGTTGAATGTAATATTTCCGAAGTGATGTTTAATGAACGAGGGAAATTTCAGTTTGGACTTTAATAGTTTTCCTTGTTTGATAAACTCTTGTTTGTTTGTTTGTTTGTTTTTGTTTGGCATGAGAAAAAACAAGTTTAACGTTATTTAAAACCATTTTAAGGTCAATAATATAGAAGTTTTATTTGTTAAACAGTGTCCACACTTCATTTTAGATCACAACTGAGACTTTCAGCTCAATAAACTACTAATTAGCAGCTCGTTATTAGTTAGTAAGCTTAATAGTCGTGTTGGGCTATTGGATAGGATTAGGAATGTAGAATAAGATCATACTGTATAGCTAATGATAATAGTTAATATCTTAGTCAAAGGCGGGTAGTACACTAGTAATTCATAGTGTCAATTTTGACTTAAGCGAAACTGTTCTTCAGTTATTTCCTGATTAAGCCTTTAAATGTCACTTTATTCTGAATACTAGTAAAATAACTCCAATATAATGCTGTCATCATGGCAAAGAGAAAAGAAATCAGATATTAGAGATGAGTTATTAAAACTATTATGATTAGAAATGTGTTGAAGAACTCTGCTCTCTGTTAAACAACACTTGGGAAATATTTAACGATAATTACAAATTTTATCAATTATTTTGACTTCAACTGTACGTGTGTGTGTGCGTGTGTGTGTGTGTGTGTGTGTGTGTGTGAGTGTGTGTGTGTGTGTGTGTGTATGTGTGAGAGAGAGCTGTCATACTGCCTCCAGATGAATGAGTGAAAACACTCAGACGCTACTAACTGCACTGAAGATTGAACGCCTCTTCTGCTCACTAAAGCTGTGTTTATTCATTCATTTTCCTTTACCGTAGTCCCTTATTTATCAGAGTTTGCTACAGCGGAATGAACCACCAACTATTCCAGCATGTTTTACGCAGCGTATGCCCTTTCGTCTGCAACACAGTACTGGGAAACACCCATACACACTCATTCTCACACACACTCATACACTACAGCCAATTTAGTCCATCAATTCCTCTATAGCGCATGTGTTTGGACTGTGGGGGAAACCGGAGCACCCGAAGAAAACCCACACCAACATGGGGAGAACATGCAAACTCCACACAGAAACGCCAAGTGACCCTGCCGGGACTCGAACTAGTGACCTTCTTGCTGTGAGGCAACAGTACTAACCACTGAGCCTCTGTGCCTCGGGCAATATGAGGATTTAAGGAGTTTTTTATTATATTATGATGAGAATATTTGATTATTATTATTATATAAAATATTAAATTCATATTTAGTGATTTTTCTACATTCCCAGATTAATGAAAAGTATCTGCATGTATTTATTTGCAGACTTTCTTATATTATAAATATCACTTTTGGTCTATTTAATGTTGTGTTTAAAGACCCAAAATCTTTGAGAAGAGTATAAACGGAGGTCGCAGCCAGCTCCAAGTGAGTGGGACTGGAGCTCCAAGTGGGCTGTGCAATCCTGGAGTGTTTATTTATTTAATGTCTCGAACATGAGTCCAATGTTGTGCTTTATGAACATCTACACCTACCCGAACCCTAAACCCATCCTCACAGTAAGCTGATGTGTTTTATTAACATCTGCACCACCTAAACCCAACCTCACAGTAAGCTGATGTGTTTTATTAACATCTGCAGCCCCTAAACCCAACCTCACAGTAAGCTGATGTGTTTTATTAACATCTGCACCACCTAAACCCAACCTACTTGTAGTTTAAGTCCCTCCCACTTGGAGGTCACCCAACCTACTTGCGGTGTAACCCCTCCCACTTGGAGGTCTCCGGGCTGCAGCGACACCTACTTGAAATCTTTTAATGCTGCACACATTATTTAAACTGATATCTTCATGTGTGGATGATTTCCAACCAATCATGTCACATTAAAAAGACTGAAAAATCAACTTTAAATAGGAATAAATTACATTTGGGTGGCTTAGTGGTTAGCACTGTGGCCTCACAGCAAGAAGGTCGCTGGTTTGAATCCCGGCTGGGTCAGTTGGCATTTCTGTGTGGAGTTTGCATGTTCTCCCTGTGTTGGCGTGGGTTTCCTCCGGGTGCTCCGGTTTCCCCCACAGTCCAAACACATGTGCTATAGGGGAATTGATGAACTAAATTGGCTGTAGTGTGTGATTTTGTTTGTTTGTTTTGTTTGTTTGTTTGTTTGTTTGTTTTGGTCAAGCACTCATTTAAGATTACAGTGTATTTTTGTTTGATTTTTATCTGTATTTTTAATTAAAAACTAAATGTCAGCAAAACCCAAAAGTATCAAAAATATATTTAATAAATTGCGCATATTTGTGTATTTTTTTAATCAATTGTTGATACTTTTGTGGTTTGTTGCATTTTGTTTTACAATTTCTATCATTTATTTATTGAATTATTTTGCTCTAACACTCATTTGAGGTAAACGTGCTTTGGTTTGGGTTTTTTTTTTTAATAAAAAATATATAAAATATAAATAAAAATCTCCAAAAGTATATAAATGCATTTAAAACAACTTCCTTAGTATACTTGTTTATATATTTTTGTAGCCTTGGTGCATTTTTGTCTGTTGTTTGTTTGTTTGTTTGTTTGTTTTTACACTGTTTTACTATATTTGTCCTACATTTGTAATGAAATAAGCGCAGCACTGGTGAGCAGATCAGTTTTCTCCACACACAGTAAAGCAGTGCAGTGTTTAGCGCAGGTCTGTGTGTGTGTGTGTGTTTGTTTGTGTGTGTGTGTGTGTACAGTGTATATTTCTTCGAGCAGAAACACAAGTGTTTTCTCTCACACTACAGATGTGTGTTTTCTGCAGCAGTGAATGTAGGATGCTGAGACTGATGCATGAGCGGCGCTGCTTCAGCCTTCGTTTGTTTGTTTGTTTGTTTGTTTGTTGTTTGTTTGCTGTGGTTGTCGTGACGCCTGCGTGTGTTGATGAATGTCCTGCATGCGGCCGGCAGTAGCTTTACACGTCTAACACACACTTTACAATCAGTCAGACTGGAGCTCAAACACACACACACACACACACACACACACATTATAAGACAATTGGGGAAGTGCAATTTATTTAGTGCTGCACAATATATTGGACAACTATTGTTATTCAATTTAAAAGAATAAATGTAATATCCCTATCACAGAGAGGTGTGATAAATTACATCTATTCATTCAAATCAAAATTAAATTAGATATTAAATGGTTAATATATTAAATTAAATGTTTTATTATATTTATATAATTTAATTTATATATTTAATTTAATTTACCCATTTTATTTGGTTAATACACAAACACCACAAAACTACACACTAGTTCAGTTAACTAAACAAGAGAGTATAAGACTTTTTTCACTAAATAATGATATAAATAAGATACCTAAATATATATATATATGTGTGTGTGTGTGTGTGTATGTATATGTATGTATGTATATATATGTATATATATATATATATATATATATATATATATATATATATATATATATATATATATATATATATATATATATATATATATATATATATATATATAATATCTTACATACACATATGCATACATACATAAGATAGCAAAATAAATGAAATTACAGAAAATATATATCTTAAGGGTGAATTGGTTTACAACCACGGTTTGGATTTAGGCTTTCCTGTTAAAAAAAATGATGGCAGAAGAAGTATTCTTAGGTTATTAGGTAGGAAGAGGGTTTCTTAGGTTATTAGAGTTGTTTTCTGTCACTGCTTGTTTAGCCTGCATTAATGCGTTCAGTGTGAGCTGCACGATTATTCAGTAAAAGATTGAGATCTCAACACCCACTTACCATAAATTATAGATGATGGTAATTTGCAAATGTTTATTAATCCATCTAATTGCTTCATTCAAATCTGAACACGCAAAAATCAAGAAAGAGGTTCAGTCTTTAGATTACAACGTCAAATAACACAGAAGTACTGGGAGAACAGTTAGATTTGTCACCTCCCCTTTTTTGGCTGATCTGGAAATGGTCAGATCTGTGACTAAAAAACATTATGTGATCCAAACCGTGAAATTTCTGATCCGTTACACAACTAATATATATATTTAAATTACGATATTTTGTTATTTTATGTACACTCTCAGAAATAAAGGTACAGGAGCTGTCACTGGGGCAGTACATTTTTAAAAGGTACATATTTGTGCCTGAAGGGTCCATAATGGTACATCAAAGGTACTTTCTAGGTACATTTGGGCACGAATATGCACCATTGAGGTACCACTGTGGACCCTTTGGGTACAGATATGTATAATTTGTAAAGGTACTGCCCCAGTGACAGCTCCTGTAGCTTTATTTCTGAGAGTGTATGCATGCAATTGTCTATGTATGCTATATTTTAAGTGTCTCTTTAATATATTTCTAAACTTCAAAACTACAATCTGAATCTTTCCCATCTTGAGATCATGAAAATCACCTAAAGCTCATGGCTGATACACTCTCAGAAGTGAAGGCACAATAGCTGACACTGTGGTGGTACATTTTTATACTGAAAAGGTCTACAGTGATACCTTTAAGGTACACTTTTGTCAGTTACATGTACTAAGATGTACCTTGAAGATACAAGTGTGGACCTTTAAGGCACCAAAGTGTATCTTCTGAAAATGTACCACCCCAGTGACAGCTTTTGTACCTTTATTTCTGAGAGTATAAGGAGCGGGTTATTACATTTAGAAGCTCTGCTAAACATCTGTGTGTTTCCAGCATTGGTTGTTTATTCAAATCTGACCAATCAGAGTCGACCGTGCTATCATTATCCCCGCCTCCCCAGTAGATGCTGTTCTGCTATTGGCTGGAGCATCCCAAAAATGAACATAGAGCTGAAAATCAACACTAATGGCGGGGAAATGACAACAGCCAATCAGATTCAACAGCCTTCATAATGCTTTAAGATCAAACATTTGCACATTAATAGAGTTTTTTAGTCTTAATAAGATTTTAGATCAGATCTGTTTGTTTTTGTATGATTATATTTAAATGATTATTTGGTAAAAATTGTATTTCTATAGTTAATTTTATAATGCAAGAAATGATCAGAATATGCATATTTATTTACAGTGTTATTGTGCAACTCTAATTATAATGCGTAAAATGTATTTTGTGTGTGTGTGTGTGTGTGTGCGTGTGTTTGTGTGTGTGTGTGTGTGTGTGTGTGTGTGCAGCTCCTGCTCCATTCTGACTACATTCAGAAGAAGAAAAGCTAATTATTTAATTTTACTTGTATTATTTGCATTTGTGTATATGGATTGTATAATCTGGGAAACTTTTACTGTGTCTAATACACAAACGCATTCATGCTGATCTACCTTTAAACACACTTCATAAACATTAATAATAATTCACTAAACATTAATAATAAAATAAAACAATCTTTTTGCATTGTGACATTAAAAAAATACCTAATGCAGACTAATATCTGAATGCTTTACTCATAGATTTGTTCTTAATATTTCTAAATATTTCTCATTGCTTGAATTCAGTGTTTATTTCTTTGCAGACTTATTTTGGCATTGCAGAAATGAGAATTTGGAGATATTTTAATTTAATAAACATTCTGACTGTAATTCACCTCAAATTTACAGCAACATTTCTGATCGTGAACTTTCTTTTTAATTTTAATATTAAATATATAATATAATATAAATAATAACAAAAATATTTGTATATTTTGTTTTATCTTAATTTTTTGTTATAAATTTCGGGTGAATTTAATGTGACCTGCAGCGGATTAATAAAAATATCTCATATTTTTAAATGATTTTGACAGATTTTATAAAGTCACATTTTAAAGCATCATTATAATCTACATGACCCACACCCATTCGTTTTTACACTATTTAAATGTCTTTAAATATTTTATATTTTAATTTAATATTACTTTTCCACATTGCAGTTATAAAAAAATTGTAGAACTATTACATTCTTGTTTAAGTCCCTTTTAAACAAAATATTGTGTCCTTTTTTTGATCTTGAGTGAAATATAAAAACTAAAATTCACCTTAAAGGTGCTGTGTGTAAGATTGACACCCAGTGGTTGAACTAGGTATTGCACTCCTGGATCAAAACACATTTTCACTCAGCTCCTCCTCTGACGAGTCCATTCAAGCGCAGGTTGCCAGATTGAGATGGGTGTGCCTGACTATCAGGCTGATTTGAACCGTGTTCTAAATAAAAGCAACAGCACAGGACAGAAGGAATATTTTCCAAGTTAAAAGGAGTTTTTAACAGCTGAAATTAATATTTTAGAAACGGTTTGTATTTCTCACAGCTGAACAACAGGATAAATGATCAGCTCAGGTACAGCTCATGTGCTTTATTCAGTGTTAAATGCTAATAATGTGAGTCTGAAGCCATTTTACATCACATTTATTGCCATACTACTGAAAGCAGCAGCAGATAGTTCAGCTCAGATCTGGACAATAAAATAAACCATCTGAAATTGAACTTCAGAACTAAGAACTAAAGAGATTTAATGTGTATTTATTAGATTATAAACCTTACCATTGTGCTGGAGTGCAGTGAGTGCACTATTCTGTGCTTCTGAATGCCTGTGTTTACATTACTGTCGTGTTTCGTCTGGTGCAAACAGCCAATTGCTCATCACTGTGCATCTCGTCACATAGCGTGTTGTTCAGACACGGGATTACAATGTAACCTGCTCACCTAATGTTTACATTCGTAATATTTATAATATTTGCTAATTAATAACCTCCTCATGTGGAACTCTGAATCTGCGTCTCATTTCAGAGTCTGCTACTGTCCACCAGAGGTCACATTTCAGTCACGGACACACACTTTAAAAGACTTCCTGACTAAATGAATGAAATAAGCTGTTTTCCACCATCTGGCAACCCGGAGTATTGAAATATAATTGGCTAAACTGGCATTGGCCAGGTTAAATCAAGTTCCGGGACGTAACACACATGTTCAAAGCAGAATATCTGACTTCAGCATTGTTTTTCAGATAAACAAGAATGTTCACTGAGCATGTTTCTGAATATCTGCAAACATATTATGCTGTTTTTGTGATGCAGAAAAGTTAAAAACTTACATACAGCACCTTTAAATATTCCAAACATAAAACTTTCATTATCATTTATTTGCAATAAATAAATACACACACACACACACACACACACACACATATATTTGTTACAATGCAAAACGTATTGGCTCTAAATAAATGCACAACAAGTTTTATTTTACTGTAGTGTGTTCATGACACTGTGTTTAATTTAGATTTAATCCTGTTTTTAATTTATTTCTGCTAATTAATTAATATTTTAACACTTTAATAGTTTTATTTCTGACCTCTGGTGCCAAAAATCATCAGTGCCATAATCACAGCAGTGTATGATGGAGAAAGCTGTGTGTGTGTGTGCTGTTTGTGTGTGTATGTGTGTCACTGATGCCTTTAATAGTGACAATCCTGTGGACCAATGCTTCTCCTTTGCGTGAGTGTGTGAGAATACGTGAGTGTGTGTTGTGCTGGTCTTCTGCTTGGCTTCCGCTGGTTTTAGTACCTCATGTGGTTCAGGAATGCTTTCTGAAGTGATGTTCGTTCTCTGCAAGTTTACACTGAAGGATTTTTCTCTCTCCTCGTGCCTGTAAAGATTTACCGACCAATCACACGCTGCCGAGTCCATCCGTCCGCTGAACACACACACATCAGCTGGAATGCAGGATTAAACACACACTTATACAGTATAACCCTTCAGTTTCCTTAAGAGCGTTTATTTTTTGTTATGCGTGTAACATGTTACTAAAGAATAAAGAAGAAAAATGCTTGATTTTAACGGCGTATGTTTCAACTGTGTGTGTGTGTGTGTGTGTGTGTGTGTCACCCTACAACAACAAAATGAAATGTGTTTACAACAAAAATAATGTGGGAAATATACATTTTTGCCTGTTTGTATATATTTGAAACTGCTTCTTTAAGACTTTAAAAATGTACTTACTACACTCACCGGCCACTTTATTAGGTACACCTTACTAGTACCAGGTTGGACCTTTTTTTGCCTTCAGAACTGTCTTAATCCTTCATGGCAGAGATTCAACAAGCTGTGTTTGTTGAATCTCTGCCATGAAGGATTAAGACAGTTCTGAAGGCAAAAAAGGGTCCAACCTGGTACTAGTAAGGTGTACCTAATAAAGTGGCCGGTTGTTGAAGGCTCTGTGTTTCAGAGATTTTGCTCCATATTGACATGATAGCATCACGCAGTTGCTGCAGATTTGTCAGCTGCACATCCATGATGACAATCTCCCATTCCACCACATCCCAAAGGTGCTCTATTGGATTGAGCTCTGGTGACTGTGGAGGCCATTTGAGTACAGTGAACTCATTGTCATGTTCAAGAAACCAGTCTGAGATGATTCACGCTTTATGACATGGTGTGTTATCCTGCTGGAAGTAGCCATCAGAAGATGGAGACACTGTGGTCATAAAGGGATGGACATGGTCAGAACAATACTCAGGTAGGCTGTGGCGTTGACACGATGCTCAGTTAGTTCTAATGGACCCAAAGTGTGCCAAGAAAATCTCCCCCACACCATTACACCACCACCACCAGCCTGAACCGCTGATACAAGGCAGGATGGATCCATGCTTTCATGTTGTTGATGCTAAATTCTGAGCCGAGCATCCGAATGTGGCAGCAGAAATGGAGACTCATCAGACCAGGCAACGTTTCTCCAATCTTCTAAAGGCCTATTTCACAAAATGGCGATCGAAACCGGAAGTAGGGAGAACTTTATTCTGGTAGAAGCAAAGTGCAATGGTGGAGACGAGTAATCAATCTTGCAGCGTACCTTTTTGTACTCATTCGAAAAAGAAACAGCCGTAATTGTCGATTCATAGTTTTCCCAGCGATTAAACTATTAAGATGTGTTGAATTTGGGCTATTCGGAGAGATGATGGGAGTTTACTGTGAGGAAAGGCAGCACTTTTGTGTATGCTATGCACTTCACGGAGGATGAAGTTCGCGTCCATCCACAGTGCGGCCGTAAATTTCTTACTCCACAGGCTGTGCCTTCCAGGTTTCCATGTTTTAAATTCACCCGTTATGCCAGCTTATCTTAATATAATACTGTCACGATCACCAGCTATCATAACTCCCAGATCACTGGATCTTACACACAAACACACATGGACTACAATTCCGCCATTAATGGACTACATATTCAGTCATGCCACACTCATACTCACACCTGCTCCAAGTCTCTACTGATTACACTCGCACCACCTGAGGATTGTCAAGGACTGATTACAAACACCATTTAAGCAGCACACACACTCATTTACACGGCTGAGTCTTGTTTTCTGTAAAGTGACATTACAATGTGTTTCTCCTAGTCTAGTTTTCCCGTGTTTTGACCTTATTGTCCTGTCTGCCGCCTGCCTTTTGACCTCTCGCCTGATACATTTGACTACGATTCTGGACTGCCTTTATATCTGTTTGCACCTGTGTTGACCTTCGCTTGCCTGACTTTGATTAAACCTGCAAGTGGATCCCAAATTCAGTTGTCTGTGTCACTCCCTGTGTTACAAATACATACCTTGATAATCAATTTCTCAAAAAAGAATGAGAAAAAAACGAGTTCACACTCCATTATGACAATGAATGAATGAGAGGTGCGACTGGACCTTTCCCTACTTCCGGTCTCGATCGCCATTTTGTGAAATAGGCCTGTTGTCCAGTTTTGGTGAGCCTGTGTGAATTGTAGCCTCAGTTTCCTGTTCTTAGCTGACTGGAGCGGCACCTGGTGTGGTCTTCTGCTGCTGTAGCCCATCCGCCTCAAGGTTGGACGTGTTGTGTGTTCAGAGATGCTCTTCTGCAGACCTCGGTTGTAACGAGTGCTTATTTGAGTTACTGTTGCCTTTCTATCAGCTGGAACCAGTCTGGCCATTCTCCTCTGACCTCTGGCATTAACAAGGCATTTGTGCCCACAGAACTGCCGCTCACTGGATATTTCCTCTTCCTCAGACCATTCTCTGTAGACCCTAGAGATGGTTGTGCGTGAAAATCCCAGTAGATCAGCAGTTTCTGAAATACTCAGACCAGCCCGTCTGGCAGCAACAACCATGCCACGTTTAAAGTCACTTAAATCCCATTTCTTCCCCATTCTGATGCTCGCTTTGAACTGCAGCAGATCGTCTTGACCATGTCTACATGCCTAAATGCATTGAGCTGCTGCCATGTGATTGGCTGATTAGACATTTGCGTTAATGAGCAGTTGGACAGGTGTACCTAATAAAGTGGCCGGTGAGTGTATAGAAATATTTATTATCTTTCTATATTTTTTAATATATGATTTCTTTATAAAACACTGAAAGGTTGTGCATGTGTATTATGTTTAAAAATGTGTAACTAGATAAATGAATAATGTGGTAGAAATGTGCTCTATTTCTGTTTTGTTGTGTGGATATTCCCATCAAATAGAAAATGAACACATAACACAGTGCAGTGCATGAATCAGAATGCTGAAATACAATAACTCATTGTACAGTATTTTAAAGGGAGTGTTGAGTTTAGAAAGTCGATGTTGACACAGAATGATTTTGAATAGTGTAAATTTCCCTTAAAACCTTCTGCTTCTCATCAACAAGTGCTATTATATTGGAAACTGATATTTAAACATAATTTTAGCGCACATAACGCATCTATTTGCAATAACAGGTGTATTTCGGTGAATAGGAAATCTTTGTTTATTGATGAATGGTGGAAGAATGGCATGTGGTCAATAACACATGTCATAGATAATACATGGAGTCATGAGGCTTTCTGTAGAAAATACCAAATATGTTGTTCCCCCAAAAGATATGATAACATTATTAAGAGTATACCACTGCAAATGGTTAACCTAGTGAAGGAACAAATAAAATATTCAACCATAAATCCAAAAATAATTGATCTTAAGATAGAAAATGTTAGCTTTACAGATAGAAAATGCTCAAACTAAGTTTCGAGAGATTGTCTAACACTGTGTTGTTTTCCAGGACCTGTTAAGAGAGCTTATATTTTGTCTCATTATGATAAGAAAAATATGTATGATATTAGAACAAGATTTCTTTCATATCCTGTTAATCCGAGATGTAAACAAATGCACTTTAAAATCGCATTTATCCTGCAAAAGAAATCATTCATTCATTAATTAATTCATTCATTCATTCATTTTCTTTTTGGCTTAGTCCCTTTGTTAATCCGGGGTCGCCACAGCGGAATGAACCGCCAACTTATCCAGCACGTTTTACGCAGCAGATGCCCTTCCAGCCGCAACCCATCTCGGGGAAACATCCACACACACACTCACACTCATATACTATGGACAATTTAGCTCACCCAATTCACCTGCGCATGTCTTTGGACTGTGGGGGACACCAGAGCACCCAGAGGAAACCCACGCAAACGCAGGGAGAACATGCAAACTCCACACAGAAACGCCAACTGACCCAGCTCGAACCAGTGACCTTCTTGCTGTGAGGCAACAGCACTGCCTACTGCGCCACTGTGTCGTCCTGCAAAATAATTTCTAATGTTAAAATTCAATATTGGAGACTCAAATGTCTGCCAGTTTTGTCATTTAGATATTGAAACAACTGAACACTTGTTTTTGCCAGTGTAATGAGGTACAATTTTGGGACGAAGTATTAGTTTTGACACAACAGAAAATATATATACAGGAAATTATTAAGTTTGACCTAATACTAAAGGATAAAAAGATATGTTATATAATGAATAATTTAATGTTATTATTATAATTCTATATTCATAAATGTAATTTTTTATAATTCCCAAAGACTAATGATGCTTAATGAAGAATTTGTGATATAGTTGAAGACATTACGAGAGATGAAAAGCCAAAAAGCAAGATATTTATATTCATCATTAGAGGATTTGGCTTCATATTTTGAGAACTTTAACTCCCATGCTACTTAATTTTCTTTAGCATGTATATATATATATATATATATATATATATATATATATATATATATATATATATATATATATATATATATATATATATATATATATATATATATATTTATATATATATATATATTTATATATATATATATATATATATATTTATTCTATTGTAAACGAGGGTGGAAAGATTTGTGAATGTATGCAATTTGATTGTTGTATCAGTCTTTTGTGTAATAGGGTATATGCCGAAGCATGCTAATAGGACTTTGAATTTGCCAGTAACCTGGGTTAAGCGCTTCCGGTCAACTGTATGCCAATGCAAAAATCAGCGTATTTAAGGTCTGTTTTCTTTAAAAATCAGCGATTTCCACTGGCTGAGTGATATCTGATATAAAGTGGGTCTCAGATTGTACAAGAAGCACTGCATTAAATAACATTTTCCCCTGCCATGTCTTTATAATACGAGCATTTATTTTACATCAGTATATTCAATGGAGCTTCTGCGCTAGCCTGCCGATTCTGACGGTCGCGTGCGAGTAAACAGCTTTTTGTCTCGTTTTATGCTTGAACAATTAAATGAATGTCAAAGTTTATTTAACTGAATGTATTTTTAATTATATTTAATTACATTACAACATTTATGCTGTAAAAGGAACCGTATAAAATGGAAAAAACTCACAATAACAGGACACCGAAAGTTTATCAGTATGGGAAAAACACTAGCTCTGCATATACCCTATTCTAAAAAGTATTAATGCCTTTCTGTCACTGTTCAAGCATTGTTAGGATATAAATAAATAAATAATAAATAAAAGGGTTGTTGCTGACGCGCGCCCTCTGGCGGTGGATCAGCTGACGTCATCACACGAGTCTTTCACGTGATACCAGCAGTCACATGACGAGCAGCAGGCAAAAACAGGAAGAAGCGCTTTCTAGCAGTCAAGTAAGACCCTGTTTAATCCTTAATGTTTGTTTCCATTGTGTGTGTTTTGCATTTGCGTGTATCTGTAGGTAAATGTAGCCACATGTAAAGCGGAAGTAAACAGCACGTGTCATGCATGGAGTCGTGTTTGTCTCAGAGCATCCAGATGAGTGAGAAACACACCGGGAGACCCTCATTATTGACCATTCAATCCTGATATTTAAACGCGTCACTGAAGCAGTGTTTTACACGAGGCGTTTTCATCACTGTATGCACTGTGTGCAGAATTAATCTAGCGTCTCTAATATGCGCTTATTAATTATGAATCTCCAGCTTAAACTAAGAGAATGCAAAGTAATAGTTCGTGCATGCAAAACATCGCGTTTATATACATGACCTGTGTTTGTGCATATATTATAATACTGTTTAAATGCTTTTAAATGTAAGTACGTACGTAAATATCCGCACGCAAACGTTTATAAACACTTTCAAGCATGATGTTAAAAGTATTGAGGTAAAGCTGGGTTTATTTTCACACATTCAGACTTTCACCGTAATATAAGTTCATTAAAGTATTATAAATAGTCAAGTCATAATATCAGTCAATGACTATTAAAGTACAACATTGCTGACAGTCAATTAAATAGTGCTAATGTTGTTTCGAAGTCTTCTCACATGCGATTTTAGACACAATATGTAATGTATCATGGTAAACAACATAGATATCGTGTCACAAGTTGTATATAATAATAGTACATCATTATAATGAATCTCTGTTAGACTTTTAAATTCTGCTATAGTGTTTTAGTGAACATCAAAGTCCAAATGTGTGAATATAAAACCAACTTTACCTCACTAATATGTTGCTTAATATACAATAATAACACTGTCTATTAGCATAAAAATACTTCAAGTATTTATTACATAATATGAATAAATAACAGGGGTGTAAAGTAACTAATTAAACATACTTAAATTACTGTAATTGAGTAGTTTTTTTTCTCAGATATTGTAATTTACTGAGTAGTTTTAAAGATGTGTACTTTTACTCTCACTTGAGTACATTTTTACTGCAGTATTGGTACTTTTACTCCACTACTTTCCTTCAACCTGCAGTCACCACTTTATTATTTCCTGTCTTTAAGGATTAGAAAAATCAGTAATGTGATTTCTGTCCAATCAAATTACACATATAAGGTAAATCGCATCATAACGAACTACCTCAAGACATTTATAATTATAGCAAACTGTTTGGAAGCATTAAAAGTGTCCAAGAAGATGTACAAAATTGTCACACGCATTGACCCAGAGAGTGTTTAGATGCATGTCAATTATGAGAAGATGACGAATGTTTCCTGTATGATGACCCAAATGGCTTTAAACACCCAGCAGGCACAAGGCGTCAACATGACGTCAGATTGACGTTGTATCCAAACGTCATGTGGACGTTGCATTTTGTTTGGAAATAAAATCGGGTTGACGTCAGAACTCTGAACGTCAATCTCCAACCTAAAACCAACCAAATATCAACGTCTAAGATGTCACAGCTTGAAGTTGACATCTATCAGACGTTGGATTTTGGTTGCTGTACCTGATGAATAAATGTCAGTATTTGACGTCAATATGATGTTGGTTTAATATGCTGGCTCGATGTTGGATTTTGGTCACTTTCTAACAACCTAAAACCAACCAAATATCAACGTCTAAGATGTCACAGCTTGAAGTTGACGTCTATCAGATGTTGGATTTTGGTTGCCGTACCTGATGAATAAATATCAGTATTAGACGTCAGTATGACGTTGGTTTAATATGCTGGCTCGATGTTGGATTTTGGTCACTTTCTAACAACCTAAAACCAACCAAATATCAACGTCTAAGATGTCACAGCTTGAAGTTGACGTCTATCAGACGTTGGATTTTGGTTGCCGTATCTGATGAATAAATGTCAGTATTTGACGTCAATATGATGTTGGTTTAATATGTTGGCTCGATGTTGGATTTTGGTCACTTTCTAACAACCTAAAACCAACCAAATATCAACGTCTAAGATGTCACAGCTTGAAGTTGACGTCTATCAGACGTTGGATTTTG
>NC_079455.1:44636871-44674371 GCF_903798145.1 Danio aesculapii | reverse complement strand
TACAGACACTATTGTGATTAGAGATGGGCTCTAATATAGTCAAATATGCTATCATATAACCCAGCATGCATATCCAGACCCTATACAGACACTATTGTGATTAGAGATGGGCTCTAATATAGTCAAATATACCATCATATAACCCAGCATCCATATCCAGACCCCATATAGACGCTATTCAGACTATTATAAGCAGATATGGGCATTAATATAGTAAAATATATCGTTTTATAAACCAGCATGCATATCCAGACCCCACACAGCCGCCATTCAGACTATTACAACCAGAGATGGACTATAATACAGTAAAATATACCATCATATAACCCAGCATGCATATCCAGACCCCATACAAACACTATTGTGATTAGAGATGGGCTCTAATATAGTCAAATATACCATCATATAACCCAGCATGCATATCCAGACCCCATACGGCCACTATTATGACCAGAGATGGGCTCTAATACAGTGAAATATACCATCATATAACCCAGCATGCATACCCAGACCCCATACAGACACTATTGTGATTAGAGATGGGCTCTAATATAGTCAAATATACCATCATATAACCCAGCATGCATATCCAGACCCCATACAAACACTATTGTGATTAGAGATGGGCTCTAATATAGTCAAATATACCATCATATAACCCAGCATGCATATCCAGACCCCATACAAACACTATTGTGATTAGAGATGGGCTCTAATATAGTCAAATATACCATCATATAACCCAGCATGCATATCCAGACCCCATACAGACACTATTGTGATTAGAGATGGGCTCTAATATAGTCAAATATACCATCATATAACCCAGCATGCATATCCAGACCCCATACGGCCACTATTATGACCAGAGATGGGCTCTAATACAGTGAAATATACCATCATATAACCCAGCATGCATATCCAGACCCCATACAAACGCTATTGTGATTAGAGATGGGCTTTAATATAGTCAAATATACCATCATGTAACCCAGCATGCATATCCAGACCCCATACAGACGCTATTGTGATTAGAGATGGGCTCTAATATAGTCAAATATACCATCATGTAACCCAGCATGCATATCCAGACCCCATACAGACACTATTGTGATTAGAGATGGACTCTAATATAGTCAAATATACCATCATATAACCCAGCATGCATATCCAGACCCCATACAGACACTATTGTGATTAGAGATGGGCTCTAATATTGTCAAATATACCATCATATAACCCAGCATGCATATCCAGACCCCATACAGACACTATTGTGATTAGAGATGGGCTCTAATATAGTCAAATATACCATCATATAACCCAGCATGCATATCCAGACCCCATACAGACACTATTGTGATTAGAGATGGGCTCTAATATAGTCAAATATACCATCATATAACCCAGCATGCATATCCAGACCCCATACAGTCACTATTGTGATTAGAGATGGGCTCTAATATAGTAAAATATACCATCATATAACCCAGCATGCATATCCAGACCCCATACAAACGCTATTGTGATTAGAGATGGGCTTTAATATAGTCAAATATACCATCATGTAACCCAGCATGCATATCCAGACCCCATACAGACACTATTGTGATTAGAGATGGGCTCTAATATAGTCAAATATACCATTATATATCCCAGCATGCATATCCAGACCCCATACAGACACTATTGTGATTAGAGATGGGCTCTAATATAGTCAAATATACCATCATGTAACCCAGCATGCATATCCAGACCCCATACAGACACTATTGTGATTAGAGATGGGCTCTAATATTGTCAAATATACCATCATATAACCCAGCATGCATATCCAGACCCCATACAGACACTATTATGACCAGAGATGGGCTCTAATATAGTCAAATATACCATCATATAACCCAGCATGCATATCCAGACCCCATACAGACACTATTATGACCAGAGATGGGCTCTAATATAGTCAAATATACCATCATATAACCCAGCATGCATATCCAGACCCCATACAGATGCTATTGTGATTAAAGATGGGCTCTAATATAGTCAAATATACCATCATATAACCCAGCATGCATATCCAGACCCCATACAGACGCTATTGTGATTAGAGATGGGCTCTAATATAGTCAAATATACCATCATGTAACCCAGCATGCATATCCAGACCCCATACAGACACTATTGTGATTAGAGATGGACTCTAATATAGTCAAATATACCATCATATAACCCAGCATGCATATCCAGACCCCATACAGACACTATTGTGATTAGAGATGGGCTCTATTATAGTCAAATATACCATCATGTAACCCAGCATGCATATCCAGACCCCATACAGACACTATTGTGATTAGAGATGGGCTCTAATATAGTCAAATATACCATCATATAACCCAGCATGCATATCCAGACCCCATACAGACGCTATTGTGATTAGAGATGGGCTCTAATATAGTAAAATATACCATCATATAACCCAGCATGCATATCCAGATTCCATACAGACACTATTATGACCAGAAATGGGCTCTAAAACAGTGAAATATACCATCATATAAACCAGCATGCATCTCCAGACCCCATACAGCCACTATTCAGATTTTTATGACCAGAGATTGAAACTAATACAGTAAAATATACCATCATATAACCCAGCATGCATATCCAGACCCCATACAAACACTATTGTGATTAGAGATGGGCTCTAATATAGTCAAATATACCATCACATAAACCAGCATGCATATCCAGACCCCATACAAACGCTATTGTGATTAGAGATGGGCTTTAATATAGTCAAATATACCATCATGTAACCCAGCATGCATATCCAGACCCCATACAGACACTATTGTGATTAGAGATGGGCTCTAATATAGTCAAATATACCATCATGTAACCCAGCATGCATATCCAGACCCCATACAGACGCTATTGTGATTAGAGATGGACTCTAATATAGTCAAATATACCATCATGTAACCCAGCATGCATATCCAGACCCCATACAGACACTATTGTGATTAGAGATGGGCTCTAATATTGTCAAATATACCATCATATAACCCAGCATGCATATCCAGACCCCATACAGACACTATTGTGATTAGAGATGGGCTCTAATATAGTCAAATATACCATCATATAACCCAGCATGCATATCCAGACCCCATACAGACACTATTATGACCAGAGATGGGCTCTAATATAGTCAAATATACCATCATATAACCCAGCATGCATATCCAGACCCCATACAGATGCTATTGTGATTAAAGATGGGCTCTAATATAGTCAAATATACCATCATATAACCCAGCATGCATATCCAGACCCCATACAGACGCTATTGTGATTAGAGATGGGCTCTAATATAGTCAAATATACCATCATGTAACCCAGCATGCATATCCAGACCCCATACAGACACTATTGTGATTAGAGATGGACTCTAATATAGTCAAATATACCATCATATAACCCAGCATGCATATCCAGACCCCATACAGACACTATTGTGATTAGAGATGGGCTCTATTATAGTCAAATATACCATCATGTAACCCAGCATGCATATCCAGACCCCATACAAACACTATTGTGATTAGAGATGGGCTCTAATATAGTCAAATATACCATCACATAAACCAGCATGCATATCCAGACCCCATACAAACGCTATTGTGATTAGAGATGGGCTTTAATATAGTCAAATATACCATCATGTAACCCAGCATGCATATCCAGACCCCATACAGACACTATTGTGATTAGAGATGGGCTCTAATATAGTCAAATATACCATCATGTAACCCAGCATGCATATCCAGATTCCATACAGACGCTATTGTGATTAGAGATGGACTCTAATATAGTCAAATATACCATCATATAACCCAGCATGCATATCCAGACCCCATACAGACACTATTGTGATTAGAGATGGGCTCTAATATTGTCAAATATACCATCATGTAACCCAGCATGCATATCCAGACCCCATACAGACACTATTATGACCAGAGATGGGCTCTAATACAGTGAAATATACCATCATATAACCCAGCATGCATATCCAGACCCCATACAGACACTATTGTGATTAGAGATGGACTCTAATATAGTCAAATATACCATCATATAACCCAGCATGCATATCCAGACCCCATACAGACACTATTGTGATTAGAAATGGGCTCTAATATAGTCAAATATACCATCATATAAACCAGCATGCATATCCAGACCCCATACAGACGCTATTGTGATTAGAGATGGGCTCTAATATAGTCAAATATACCATCATATAACCCAGCATGCATATCCAGACCCCATACAGACACTATTGTGATTAGAGATGGGCTCTAATATAGTCAAATATACCATCATATAACCCAGCATGCATATCCAGACCCCATACAGACACTATTATGATTAGAGATGGGCTCTAATATAGTCATATATACCATCACATAAACCAGCATCCATATCCAGACCCCATACAGACACTATTCAGACTATTATAAGCAGATATGGGCATTAATATAGTAAAATATATCGTTTTATAAACCAGCATGCATATCCAGACCCCACACAGCCGCTATTCAGATTATTACAAACAAGATGGGCTACAATACAGTAAAATATATCATCATATAATCCAGCATGCATATCCAGACCCCATACAGTTGCTTAAACAACTTACGAAGACATGCTGGTCATATTAATTCAATTAAAATAAAAATGCCAGTCGAAAACAACTTGCAAATGCATCTTTGTCAATTTCATTCAATTAAAATGTAAAATTATGGGATGATATGCATTCGATTAAAATTATAAATACAGTTTGAAAACAGCTTACAATTAAAAAAAACAACTTACGAATACATACTTGTTAAATTTATTCGATTTAAATTAAAATTATGTGTCAAAAACTACTTAGAAATGCATGTTTGTCAAATGTATTCAATTAAAATTAAAAATATAGTTTGAAAACAACTTATAATAAAAGAAAAAACAACAACTTCCGAACAAGTTCTCATTAAATTTATTCGATTTAAATTCAAATTATCTGTCGAAAGCAACTTACAAATGCATGCTTGTCAAATGTATTTTGTTAGAATTAAAAATATTAGTCAAAAACAACTTACAAATACATGCTGGACAATTATTGTCGAAATTTTTTTATTCAATTAATATAATAAAATAATATAATATAATATCGACTTATCGAAGTACAACTTACAAAATCACTATTTTCACCAATTTTGTGTTCAGGATTTTTGGGGCGGGGCTAAAACTGCAAGTGGGCGTGGTCTCCGCATGCATGGGCACGCCCCCTGGTGATTAAAAGTCCTGCCTTTTTCATTTTTCAAGATTTTAGTCACTTATTTTTGTCACTTTGCATATTTTAGCATATCAATTTGTGCATAAAAGCTTTGTGTTTAATAACACATTTTTCTGCTGTGCGACAAACTCATATTTTAACATTATTTAACTTTTAAATTGATGAAGACAGATGTAAAATACAGTATTTAATCTGATTATACTCCATCCAGCAATATGCAAATGAGCAAATTAAAGCAGCTGCCTGTCTCTGGTTATGCCTGTTTTTCATCATGTGTTGTGAAGTTCTGTTCAGAAATGCAGTGTATTATGCAGATGAGTGTGATGTGATTGGCTGTTGAGCTCTTTAACTAGTTCACCTCTTCCTGCGCTGCTGAGTTTCGACAGTGAAGTTCAGAGGATCACCAGCCTGCAGGAGGACAACGAACAGCTCCGACAGACGGTAACACACATGCACTCACTCACTCTCGCACACACACACTCGCGCGCACACATACAGATACCCACGCATGCATTCACAGGCACAAACGCACACATGTACGCACACACACTCAAGCATGCATTTATACACACACACACACTCACGCACGCATGTATGCACACACACTCAACACTCATGCATGCATGCATAGGTACATACACACACACACATACTCATGCACGCATACTCTCATGCAACCATGTACACACATACACTTGCGCATACACACATACACACACACACACACACAGACACACATGCATGCACAGGCACGTATGCACACACTCACACACTTGTACGCACACATACTCAAGTGTGCACACGTGCATATACACTCAAGCGCACACTACTCACTCACACACACACACACAGACACTCACGCATGCATGTTCGGACACATGCAGACACACTCGTGCACACACACACACGCATACACACACACACATGCTCGCAAGCACACAAACATGCACGCACACACTCTCGCACACACACACGCACTTACACACACACTCATTCATTCACACACACACACAGACACGCATGCATGCACAGGCACGTATGCACACACTCAACCACTCACACACTTGTACGCACACATAATCAAGCGTGCATATACACTCAAGCACACACACGCACACACACACACACACACACACACACACACACACACACACACACACACACACACACACACAGACACTCACGCATGCATGTTCAGGCACATGCAGACACACTCGTGCACGTGCACACACACTTACTCTAATACTCTAATCACACACACTCTCACGCATGCATGCACACACGCACACACACACACATTCATTCACACAGACACACATGCATGGGCACGTATGCACACACTCAACCACTCACACACTTGTACGCACACATAATCAAGCGTGCATATACACTCAAGCACACACACAGACACTCACGCATGCATGTTAAGGCACATGCAGACACACTCATACACACACACTTACTCTAATACTCTAATCACACACACTCTCACCCATGCATGCACGCACGCACGCACACACACATTTCTGTGCCTTAATCACTCATCCACTCACTCACTTACTCTTTCATTTGCTCAGTCACACACACACGCTCACACACACATAATATATATATAACAGCATGATAACATATAAAGACCCCATAAATCACTCATGAATATTTAATAAATGGCGTCCTATATAACTGATCATGTGTGCGCTGATGCTCTCTCTCTCCGTCTGCTGCAGGTATTCGCTCTTCAGGGTGAGTCTCGACTGAAGAAAGACGAGCAGATGGTGCATCATAAACTTCCTCCATACGTGCAGCACATGGACCGACTGGGAGACACGGAGCTGTGAGACACTCAGACATCCTGCTTACAGTACACTATTACACATATACTCCTGACAAGAGTCAAGAAGCTCAGTCTCAAATTCAGCTCAGCTTTATTCGTGTAGCGCTTTTACAATGTAGGTCGTGTCAAAGCAGCTTCACATCGAAGATAACTGTGAATTGAAGCAGTGTCAGTTGAGTTTGTAGTGTTTAAGTTCAGTTCAGCTCAGTTCAGTGTGGTTTAATAATCACTACTGAGAGTCTAAACACTGAAGAGTAATCCATCGATGCGCAGCTCTACAGATCCCGAACCAAGCAAGCTAGTGGCCAGGAACAATCTTCACCAATTGACCAAAGTGAAGGATTTAAAAACCTCGAGAGAAACCAGGCTCAGCTGGACACGACCATTTCTCCTCTGGCCAAACGTCTTGTGCAGAGCTGCAGTCTAGGCGCCGGAGGCTGGAGAACGCTGGACGTGTGTTACGTTCCCCTCAACTCTGTCTAGGGGGACACAGGAACACAGCAGAATATTAGTGGAGTTTTGTGTGTGTGTGTGTGTGTCAGCAATGAGGTCACATGAGCAACTTCTCAAAGGACTAAACAACAAAGAAAATGCAACTTGAATAAAGATTAACAATATTTATTAAAGGATTAAGGGAGGCTTCCAAAAGAAAAAGGCTTCAAGCCAAAACAACAAACAAACGTTCTCTAACTGAGAGAGAGGGAAGAACTGAATAATCCATCAAAGAAAAGAAAAGAAAAATACATCAAAAATACTCTCACTCCTTTACTAACTTAAACAGGAGAAAATGGTTACAAAAAGAAAAATGGCACCCCCTCCCTACTAACCCAATCCCAAATGAACAGAATAAAGCTACGGTCACACCGGGCTTTGTGTGTGCGAAATTCTGTCGTGCGGCACTGCGAAAAGGGGCGGGATTAAACAAGATGATTACACATTTAAAAAGCCAGCGATTGCTCCATGCTTTAAATTTCTGTCCAGAGAGGTCCTGTTTTGATCCTCGTTTGGTCTCACGCAGTCAAGTGATGCAATTTCGCAGGTCAGAGTTCACCAAGCTTGAACTTTGCACCGCAGCAACATGCAACATGAAACTTAACGCATGACCCTGCGTTTCCGGTATGACGCATTCGCGTGCGTATGAATGGAAGTCTATGGGAAGAAAAGTCAAGTGTGAACGCACCTTAAAGAGTGGATAACAAGGTAGTATTGAAAACAAAAATTAACTTACAATCAAAAAGAGTTCGAGGCAAAAGCTATATCAGATGATCAACAGCATCAACAGAACTTAAACAAATTAAAGCTCCTAATCAACAAATGATGCTTAAAGAATCAAACTAAATATATATTTATAAAGCCTCACAAAAACAAAGCCTCCACACACACACACACACACACAGAAAAACACACTAGCCGCATTTCCACTATCGGGCCAGTGCGAGCCAGGGCTTTAATCGGGCCAGGCCGGGCCAATAGCCCGGGAGGTTGAGAAATGAGGCCGAAATCATGTCACGTTTCCACTGTCGGGCTAGTTGCTCGCAGCGCGTCACGCAAACACCACCCCCAGAACGTCCCCTGGATCAAACGTCACACAACCCGCCCACTTCAGCGGGAACCAAAAACTCAAATTATAACCACAAACACAACCTGGCATCACTACGAGAGCTGGAAGATGGAGAACACCGAAGCGATTGCTTTTTTACTGTTTGTGGTCTGTTGGTGTAAGGCCAGACAGCGATCCCTGGATAAGGACATTCGAGTTCGGCGGCATTTAACGCCGTCTATTTGCCTCTGAACATTTTCCTCGGCACAAATGTTCAGAAGAGCCCTGGTGTCCTCAACTGACCAGTACTGTCTGCTATCCATTTTTTCTTCTTCTTAGTGAGTTGATCAAGCGCGATAGCAAAACAAATGTAAGGGAAGAAAGCATCTTGTCTCCTCTTTACCTGACAGGAAAACTCCGCCTTTGTACGTAACCCCGCCCCAAAGCCCCAGTTGGCCCTCCTTGGCCCAAGGTATTCGGCGGGCCGAAAAAGGCCGGACGCTGGCCCCAAGGAAGCCCCGCTTTGGCCCGATTACGCCCCGGAAGTGATAGTGGAAACGCGACTGGCCTTGGCTCGCCCTGGCTCGCTCGCTTTAGGCGCGATAGTGGAAACGCGGCTACTGTTCTAGTGGAGAACTGCTGTTTAAATGCCCACTGCTTTTCTCGTCCTCCAATCACGGAGCGGTTCATAAGTGGCAGCAGGTGATGGTCATTAGCTCCTACTAGGGTGTAGCAGAGAAAGAAAGAAAGAAAAAAACTACAGAAACAAATACATCCTGGGACGTAACGACGTGCAAGAGGAGAAGGCTGGCCCTTCAGGATCAATGCGAAGACTCGTCTGCCATTAGGGTCTTACAGGATCAGTCTCATGCTCTCCTCGACCACCACAGCAGCTGCTCTGGATTAAAACCAGCTGCTCTGGTCCTCGGGAATAATAAAGGCTGACTAACATAAGCGCAGATGCCTTTCGAATTATAATGTCTTTTGGGAAGTGTTACCGGCTCCGGATGCTCTAAATAGCCGCATTTTCTACTTTCGGGCTAGTGAGAGCCAGGGCTTTTATCGGGCCAGGCTGGGCCAATCGCCCTGGAGGTTGAGCAGTGAGGCCGAAATCATGCCGCGTTTCCACTGTCGGGCTAGCAACTCGCAGGGCATCACGCAAACCCTACCCCCAGAACGTCCCCCGAACCAAGCTGCGGTCACACTTGACTGTATTTTATAACATCCTCCTTTTGAGAGAGGGGTCTGGATGCAGACTTGGTGCAGTGCAATCTGAGCTGCATCCAATGATCCAATGACGTCACTCGCTCCATTTGAGTGCGTTGCGTCTGACATTGCATCGCTGAGTGATGCAATCTCAGCTTGCATCGCAAAGGCTGCATCCAGATACTATTGTAACATTCAGGCCAAATGCTCCAGAGACACCTAAAACATATATTTTCTCCTAGGCTATATGACACTTAATAGGTTAGCCTAATCCCCCTTTATTTAAGGATGTTGTATATTAGTCTATGATCTTAAGTAAAGGAAAGTGTTAAGTGTTTCAGCACATAAGAGCAACTAATAAAATATAGCCTGTATTTCGTTGCGCTCAGCAGCTTTTCACTAATAAAGCTCTACATGTATTTAAAATGTCATTTTTAGATTTGACCGCGTCATATAAAAACAAACACTTGTTTGAGGACACAGAACACATTTTGCATTTGCAGTTTTCCCCGATGTGTTAGTAAAGCGGCTCTGCGCAGGACTGGATGACAGAAAAAAGGTCGCCTAGTTTCTGCTTTCACTCACCCTATAATGCTCTGTTTGCTTGATTTGATTAATATCATCATTTAGTCATTTAGCAGACGCTTTTATCCAAAGCGACTTACAAATGAGGACAAGGAAGCAATTTACACAACTATAAGAGCAGCAGTGAACAAGTGCTATAGACAAGTTTCAGGTGTGTAAAGTCTAAGCTAAGCATTAGTAATGTTGTTTTGTTTGTTTTGAGAGAGAGAGAGAGAGAGAGAGAGAGAGAGAGAGAGAGAGTACAGTTAGTGGTATAGCCAGAGAGGCAGTTGCAGATTAGGAAGGAAAGTGGAGACTAAACAGTTGCGTTTTTAGTCGTTTCTTGAAGACAGCAAGTGACTCTGCTGTTCTGATGTAGTTAGGGAGTTCATTCCACTAACTGGGCAGATTGAATGTGAGAGTTCGGGAAGTGATTTCTTCCCTCTTTGGGATGGAACAACGAGGCGACCTTCATTCACAGAACGCAAGTTTCTGGAGGGCACATAAATCTGCAGAAGTGAGAGCAGATAAGAAGGAGCAAAGCCAGAGGTCACTTTGTAAGCAAACATCAGAGCTTTGAATTTGATGCGGGCAGCAACTGGCAGCCAGTGCAAACGGGTGAGTAGCGGAGTGACATGTGCTCTTTTGGGTTCATCAAAGACCACTCATGCTGCTGCGTTCTGAAGCAGCTGAAGAGGTTTGATAGAGTTAGCTGGAAGCCCGGCTAGTAGAGAGTTGCAATAGTCCAGTTTGGAGAGAACAAGAGCTTGAACAATGAGTTGAGCTGCATGTTCAGATAGGAAGGGTCGGACCTTTCTGATGTTATAGAGTGCGAATCTGCAAGATCGAGCAGTTCTAGAAATGTGCTCAGAGAAGTTTAGTTGGTCATCAATCGTTACTCCAAGGCTTTTTACCATTTTGGATGCAGTAATGGTTGCTCCATCCATCTGGATTGAAAAGTTTTAAAGTTTAGTATGGCTTTAAAACGGTTTGATGTATGTATTGCATATGTAACGCTGCCAGTCCTACACCACTCAACCCGCTCTGAGCTGGTATCGAACCAGCGACCTACCGCATGGGAGTTGGTTGCTCTAACAATGAGGCTAAAGACCATGTCCTCTAGCGTCAGTCGCTAGAGCACCTTTAGAGGTCAGAGGAGTGAGGTTTACCTGCACAGCACTTACTAGTTGGCCTCCATTACATAAATACCTACATTGTTATAGCTAGCTTTTGTTTGTTTTATATTGGTTTATTTATTTAATGTGATTTTTTTATATCCAAAAAGACCCCTAGCCTATAAGGCTGCATGTTTTCTTTCCCTTATTTATTTATTTATTTATTTATTTATTTATTTGTTTGTTTGTTTGTTTGCCGCATGTACTCGTGTGCGATCGGAAAACTAGTGTAATGTCGGCATGCCATCTTTACCAGACTCGGGGAAAGTCCGCCTCTCCTTTCACTCCGCCCATACCAGTCAACCCTCCCGTTTTTCCCGGGATTCTCTCGGTATTTAACAGTTCCATCCCTCTGTCATCCCGCAAAGGTATTTTCCCGTATTTCTCCCGTACCTTTCTGTGCAGAGCCGATCCTCCCTTTATGCAACCCATACCGCCGAACCACCAGGGGTCGCCCCTAGCTCTTAAATGTGAATCTGTTCTGTTCTTTCATTTCATGTAGGCATGAAAACACTTTGAAATAAATATAAAAACGGCGCGATTCATTTCCTTTTCATTACAGGCGCCGTTGCCCCTATGTAATCCTCAAAACAGTCAGTTCGTGTAACGATGCATGACTGTCAGCTGATGCGCTCCATAGTGATAAATAAAGCACTATCATTGTTTCCCAAGCGGATTCTGTACGGACGCGATTTGATGCGGAGCTCAAGTGGACACTGGGTTTTGGGTGTGTGTCTGAACAGACAGATACACGTCATCATCATCATAATAATGATAATAATAATAATGGCGGTTCATTCCGATTAATTCCAGATTAATAAAGGGACTAAGCTTAAAAGAAAATGAATGAATAATAATAATAACAACATCTAGGCATGTCAGTCTTGTTGGGTTTTCTTTTAAACACAACAAATTTTGTCTTAAATGAACATAAACAGTTTGGAAAGCAGTCAAATGCTTTCATTATGGATCTGCGCATTTTTAAAGTGACACTGTTATTTAATGTATCCAGAATGTTTAAGTTATACAGTGAGGAAAGGATGAATGAGATTTGATTACTTGAATTTTTTTCCTTTATAATAGCTTACAATGAGCTGAACTGTTTGCTAATTCATTTGCAGCTTTCTCTAACGTATACTAATTATTATATCACTTGTAAATAATAATAATAATAAAAGCGTATTACTGACCGTTTCAGCAGTTTATTTACAATGAAACATGTATATGTATATATGTATATAACAATGTATATATATGTATGTATATATATATATGTATGTATATATATATATATGTATGTATATATATATGTATGTATATATATGTATGTGTATATATATATATATATGTGTGTATATATATATATATATGTGTGTATATATATATATATATATATATATGTATATATATATATATATATATATATATATGTATATATATATATATATATATGTATATATATATATATATATGTATATATATATATATATATATATATATATATATATATATATATATATATATATATATATGTATGTATATATATATATGTATGTATGTGTATATATATATATATATATATATATATATATATATATATATATATATATATATATATATATGTATGTATATATATATATATATGTATGTATGTGTATATATATATATATATATATATATATATATATATATATATATATATATATATATATATATATATATATGTATATATATATATATGTATGTGTATATATATATATATATATGTATGTGTGTATATATATATATATATATATATATATATATATATATATATATTATATATATATATATATATATATATATATATATATATCCCTTAAATAAGGGATAAGTAAGGGATCCCTTATTTTCACATTTCAGTGTTGACAGGTATGCCCGAAGCCCCAGCTGGCCCTCTTTGGCCTAAGGTATTCGGTGGGCCGAAAAAGGCTGGCAGCTGGCCCCGAGAAAGCCCCGCTTTGGACCGATCAGGCCCTGGAGTTGACAGCGGAAACACGACTGGCCTTGGCTCGCTCGCTTTAGGCTAATAATGCAGACTAACAATCCTTTAGAGCAGTGTTTCCCAACCCTGTTCCTGGAGGCACACCAACAGCACATATTTTGGATGTCTCCCTCATCTGACCCATTAACTTCAGGTTTTGGAGTCTCTTCTGATGTTCTGATGAGTTGTTTCTGGTGTGTTTGATTAGGGAGAGGATGAAAATGTGTACTGTTGGCGTGCCTTCAGGAACAGGGTTGGGAAACTCTGCTTTAGAGGATTTGTATTTCAAAAGCATTTGTGTGTATGCTAATGCAAAGAGATGTGTCTTTAATCTAGTGTTAAACTGACAGAGTGCGTCTGCTTCCCGAACTGTATTAGGAAGGCTGTTCTAGAGTTTAGATGGCAGATATGAGAAAGATCTACCGCCTACAGTTGATTTTGATATTCAGGGAATAATCAATTGTCCAGAATTAATTGAGCGTAGTGGACATGAGGGGCTATAATACACTAGGAGCTCCCTCAAATACTGGGGAGCTAAGCCAGTCAGGGCTTTGTAGGTAGGTAGTCAATAAAATGTTCAAATGTATAGCATGTTTAATAGGGAGCCAATGCACTGATGATTGAACTGGAGTAATATGATCATATTGCTGTGCTAGAAAGCTCTCCAGCAGCTGCATTTTGAACTAGCTGCAGTTTGTTAACAACACAATCTGTAAATCTGTGTGTATAAAAGAAGTGTATATTTTGATGTGTGGTGTGTTTTCTCAGAGATCTGGTGTCCAGTCAGAGGAACGTCAACATGGCCACTCCATCCAGAAACTTCTTCTCCACTTTCCTCCCTCAGGGCCGCCGGGCTCCTGGCAGAACTGCCCCGGGGCCACAGTCTTCCCCCACACAGAGCGCACTCGGGCGGAAAGAAGCCACTGCCAATACACAGGTACATCCAGGGCTATTTTCACATCAAACGCTGGGTCAATGCTGAATAAACTTTCACATAGTGAACATTACACAAACAAGACTCCATTATGCTCGCTTGTTTACTTGTAGCCCTGTTTTCATTGCATTTCTGCTAATCTGAGGATTTCTCTGTCCGGTTTTCAGGCTTCAAAAGCAAAGGATAAGGAGGTGAAGCTGCCCAGTGTTTCCAGCATGACGGCTGATTTGTCCACGTCTCATCCTCGACAGAGACGACATCAAGACCACGAGAAGGAGAGAAAAGAGCTGTTCTCCAAACACGCCGCGCAGGTCAGAGAAAACAACCAGTGCTCACGAGTAGTACTAAATATTTAGATTTGATCTCTCCCTCAACTCATACAGTGTTCCTAATATACCATGGCCTTTTGGGCAGTTGGATAACCGCCAACCCATCCAGCATATGTTTTATGCAGTGGATGCCCTTCCAACTGCAACCCATCACTGGAAAACACCCATACACACTCATTCCCACACATACATTATGGCCAATTTAGTTCATCAATTCCCCTATAGCGCATGTGTTTGGACTGTGGGGGAAACCGGAGCACCCAGAGGAAACCCACGTGTACACGGGGAGAACATGCAAACTCCACACAGAAATTACAACTGACCCAGCCGGGACTCAAACCAGCGACCTTCTTGCTGTGAGGCTAACCGCTGAGCTATCATGTCGCCCAACACCTCTATATGTATTTTGTCTATTATTTATCCACGTACTGCTTATATTTGCACTCTGGTTAGATGTTATAACTGCATTTCGTTACTCATAATGACAATAAAGTTGAATCTAATCTAATATGTGTGTTTGTGTGTGTGTGTGTGTGTGTGTGTGTGTGTTTGTTTCAGGGTTCAGAGAAGAAAACTGATTCAGATCCAGACACTCAGACTGAAGCTGCTCCAGATCAAACAGACTCAGCCAATCAGACGCGAGTGTGTGATGTAGGCGGAGCCGGAGCAGAGCAGCCCTTTATAAAGCTGAGTCAGGAAGAGTACGGAGAGCATCACTCTTCCATCATGCACTGCAGGTACTGCTGGACAATCAGTATTAAAGTCCGCATGAACCGGAAGCTGCAAAGCTTTTTTTATTCGTATTATGATGTCGTTTCTGGAGAGTATTTGTTTTATTTTGGCTAGAATAAAAGCAGTTTTTAATTGCTTTAAAGCCATTTTAAGGTCAATATTATTAGCCCTTCAGCTATATTAGTTTTGGATTTTCTCCAGAATAAACCACTGTTATACAATAACTTGCCTAATTACCCTAACTTTACCCTAATTAACCTAGTTAAGCCTTTAAATGTCACTTTAAGCTGTATAGAAGTGTCTTGAAGAATATCTAGTCTAATATTATGTCCTGTCATCATGGTGAAGATAAAATAAGTCAGTTATTAGAAATGAGTTATTAATAGTTTAGTAAAGTGTTGGAAGAAGATCTACTCTCTGTTAAGACATCATTTGGGAAATGAATAACTATGTTGTGGATTTGTGTGTGTATTGATACTTGTTTTTTGTGCTCAGGGTGGACTGCTCTGGCAGAAGGGTGGCCAGTCTGGATGTGGACGGGGTGGTGAAGGTTTGGGCCTTCAATCCCATCATGCAAACTAAAGCCACGATCATGTCCAAATCTCCTCTGCTGTCTTTGGAATGGGCGGCAAAACCTGACAGACTGGTAAAACTCTGGACAAAACCCAAAACCCTTAAAAAATCAGCAAATCCTCTGTTTCAGAGGCGCTTTGTTTTTATTACTGTTGCAAATTGCACAGCACAGAATAATTAACATCGCAAAGAACATACACACATTAAAATAGAAATCAATAAACAAACAAACAAATATTTAAATTCAATTAAACAAATAAAAAATAAACAAATAAAATAAAATACTTATTATTAATAAAACAACCACAGATTTAAACAAAAAGAAAATCTGGTGAACGTTCACTTTAATGATGCTCAAAATGCTCCTGCCTATTGTACTTATCAATATTATATTATTATTCTAGTGTTTAGAACAAAAACTACTAACAATAATGGCACCAATACTACACATATATTTCAAACAAATAAATGCACAGCTGATTTATCTTCAGTTTTTACAATTGTAGATATGGATGATATTCTGTCACACCCAAATAAACCTGTGTGAAATGCAAATACACATATATAGTTTAGTGTTTCATGACTCTTTAAAAATATTTACACCTCGAATGTTTACACCATTCAAATGTTTCGTGTTAGTATGATTTTCATGTTTTTGAATTAAGTTACTTTTTATTAACTTCGTTTAAATATAAACAGTAAAAAAATCTTAAATATTATTACTATTTCATTGAACTGTTTTCTGTGTGAATATATTGTCAAGTGAAATTTATTTGTGTGACCTAAAGCAGATTTTCTCATCATCGTTACTCCTGTCTAAAGTCACAGGATGCTTCAGAAATCAGTACAATATGATGATTTGATGAACATGAAACATTATTTTTTTAGTAGATGTTATTACTTTATTTTTCAGTATTATTTCATGAATAGAAACTTCAAAAGATGAACATTAATTTAAATAGTTTTAGTTTCAAAATGTAACATTTTTTCTTAACTGTTTTTTTTTATTAAAAATTTCTTGTTTCTTTTCGAATTCAAAAATTTAAATGTCTTAACTGTTTATTTTCGAATTCAAAAATTTTAATGTCTTAACTGTTTATTTTTAAATTCCAAAATTTAAATGTCTCAACTGTTTCTTTTCTTATTCAAAATTCAAATGTCTTAACTTTTTCTTTTCAAATTCAAAAATTTAAATGTCTTAAATGTTTCTTCTCAAATTCAAAAATTCAAATGTCTTAAATGTTTCTTTTTAAATTAAATATGTAAACGTTTTAACTGTTTCTTTTCTAAATCAAAATTTAAAAATGTCTTAACTGTTTCTATTTAAATTTTAATGTTTTAACTGTTTCTTTTTAAATTCAAAATGTAAATATCTTACCTGTTTCTTTTCAAATTCAAAAATTTTTATGTCTTAACTGTTTCTTTTCAAATTTAAATGTCTTAACTGTTTCTTTTGTAATTCAAACTTTTAAAAGTTTTAACTTGCTTTTCAAATTCAAAAATGTAAATGTCTTAACTGTTTTTTTTCAAATTTCAAATTTAAATGTCTTAACTGTTTCTTTTTCTAATTCAAACTTTTAAAAGTTTTAACTGTATCATTTTAAATTCAAACTTTTACACTTATCCATTTCTTTTAATCAGCTGAACGTGTCTTTGAAGATTACAATATAAATATTAACTTTAAGTTTGAACAGAAGCATATTTAATACTCTAGTAATAATAAACATGAGTGTTAAGGTGTTTTTTATGTGGTGTTTTTATAGTTGTTGCTAGGCAGTGGCGTCGGCACAGTAAAACTTTATGACACGGATGCCAAAAAGTGCCTCTATGAGATGACCATAGATGACGTCCACCCACGGTGAGTCCTCAGATATTACCCACAATGCACCAGGACTCTACAAATGACAGTTCAAAAATGACTACCGTCAAATTAGTATGTTAGGAAAAATATTAATATACATATTTTTTGTTGTGACACAATTCTTAGAGAAATGAAATATTAAATGAAAAAACTGAGCGTGGCTTGTTTTTTCTACTGCTAGCTGATTGGATGTAGTAAAGTAGGTGTGTCATTCAGAAAGATGGGGAAAAGGGTTTGGGGAGAGTTATTACAACCTAACAGACTCCTCCTGCTCACCATTTCTGTTTGTTGTCAAAGCTGACAGCTGGAGGGGCGTGGTTAAGTATGTTAGCCCCACCCAATACCTCAGACAGACCTAATCTGAGAATTGAATTCAAAACAACGTGTATTTTCAGATTTCACTTGAAGATTACAAAGGCAAACTATCTTTTCGTCCTTAATGACATACACAGATGAATTGTTCACAACAGAATTGGCAATGTGAGCCAACAAAATCAATATGCTTAGATTTGATGTGTACTTTAAAGTGTGTGCTGAATGAAATGAGTGTAAATGTGTGCAGGATCCTGTCTCTGGCCTGTAGCCCGAGCGGGACGTCATTCGTTTGCTCCGCCGCGGCTCATTCTGGTGTGGTCATGGAGAGCGAAACTCGAGGATCTGCTCCTGTTTCTGGTCAATTACTCCTCTGGGACACCAAGACTGTCAAACAGCAGGTACTAAAGCTCAAACGCACTTGAACGCAGAGAATTCCCTTGCGTCCATTTCAGTGGACATCACATGTTAAGTTATTTGCCTTGCTCCAGAGCATTTCTCCAAATCTAAATTTGCAGATTATGTGCTTTACTCAGTGTTAAATGCTCCCAGTGTGAGTTTAAATAAATTTTACATGACATGTATTGCCATACTATTGAAAGCAGCAGCAGATGCCCTTTCAGATGCAACCCAGTACTGGGAAACGCCCATACACACTCATTCACACACACTCATACACTATGGCCAATTTAGTTAATCAATTCCCCTATAGCGTATGTGTTTGGACTGTGGGGGAAACCGGAGCACCCAGAGGAAACCCACACTAACATGGGGAGAACATGCAAACTCCACACTGAAATGACAACTGACCCAGCCGGGACTCAAACCAAGGACCTTCTTGCTGTGAGGCCACGGTGCTAACCACTGAGCCACCGTGCCGCTGACTTTACTGTAAATCATATAACTCACATTTAAAATGTTAAACAAATGTCATTAGCATACAGTAACACGTTACACACTACTCTGATGATGTTTGTATTCAGCTGCAGTTTGCGTTAGAGCCGGGTCCAGTGGCAATAAACTGCACAGCGTTTAACCACAATGGAAACCTGCTGGTGACGGGAGCAGCGGACGGGATCATTCGACTGTTCGGTAAGAAGAAATGTAATTAATAATGGTCTTTAAAAGTCTTCAAATCGACTGGTGAGTCTTAGTACACGATGTAGCTACAGAAGAGTCAAGCTTTAAATAGGGAAATTATATAAACACTTGGGTCATTTTTTCAAGTTTGTATCACTGCAACCTGGAGACCTCCAAGTGGGAGGAGTTACACCGCAAGTAGGCTGGGTGACCTCCAAGTGGGAGGGGTTTACACCGCAAGTAGGCTGGGTGACCTCCAAGTGGGAGGGGTTTACACCGCAAGTAGGCTGGGTGACCTCTAAGTGGGAGGGACTTAAACTACAAGTAGGTTGGGTTTAGGTGGTGCAGATGTTAATAAAACACATCAGCTTACTGTGAGGTAAGATTTAGGTGTTGATGTTCATAAAGCACAATATTGGACTCCGTGTCATATTCAAGACATTAAATAAATAAACACTCCAGGATTGCACAGCCCACTTGGAGCTCAAGTCCCACTCACTTGGAGCTGGCTGCGACCTCCGTTTATACTGTAGGGATTATTTACAGTTTTAAGCCAAAGCATGAGCAGTCTGTCAGATGAAGAAGAGCTGGAGTCAGAGATTCAAATAAATAAATCAAGTTTACTGAAGATAGTTTATAGTATCATCAGCAGAAGCCAGCTTCAACACTCGAAATGAGTTCCTCGGCCGCTCTGCTTACAATCAACATCAATACTCTCACATATCGTCATTAACTGCGTCACACATATAGGTGCTCTAACCTGATTGGTTAACACACAGAGAGACTAGGAAAATTTCCACATGGGTGTGTGCGTATAATTCTGAACAATATCTCAAGCATAAACGTCAGACATCCACTAGACCAGTGTTTCCCAACCCTGTTCCTGGAGGCACACCAACAGTACATATTTTGAATGTCTCCCTTTTCTGATCCATTAACTTCAGGTGTTGGAGTCTCTTCTAATGTTCTGATGAGTTGATTCAGGTGTGTTTGATTAGGGAGAGGTGGAAAATGTGTACTGTTGGTGTGCCTTCAGGAACAGGGTTGGGAAACACTGCACTAGACTGTTTAGAGCTGACTCCAGACCTGTGAAACGGATCCACAATCAAATAGAACACACACACTTAAAGTATAATCTGTGTTTTACCCAAGGCTGAGTGTACTCTCAGCCGTCTTTATCAAAAGTGGTTAAAAACTGGTGTAATCTACATTCAGACAGTTATAATATTCTTACTACACAAAGTCTATCTTGAATAAAAAGTCAAATCACCTTAAAAGAATTAACTGTACCAATAAGTAAAAAAGTAAATAAATAAAAAGTCTAAATCAGCCTTAAGATGTTTGTTTGTTTGTTTGTGTTTTTCTGGAGTTCAATGGTGCATCTAACCTGTCTTCAGTACTGTTCAATTTGAGTACATTTATTTAACATAAATTTTGTGATTTAGCATTTTCTCTTTATGCGTATGCGTGTTTTTGATATTATGATAAAGGTCTTAAATTTAATACTTAATGGTCTTAAAAAGTCCTAAATTTGACATTATGATATGTGCAGAAACCATAATTATCCTATTTAAAGGGCACCTATGGTGAAAAATCTACTTTTCAAGCTATTTGGACAGAAATGTGTGTAAGTATAGTGTATAGACTGTCATATTGGGCTGATATAAACACACCCAGTGCTTTATTTTCAATTTAGCAACATAAAAACGGTGGACCAATAAGAGCGGTTTTCAGATCGACCGCAACTTTACGTAGGAGTGCGGTCCCCCCGCCCACCAATATTGATTGACAGCTGCGCGCATTAACATGTCCGGTAGTCACGTGTATAATCATATCAACAAGAGAGGACGAGCGCAAAGCAGCCGGGAATAAAAGGTGTGTTCAGTTCGCTAGGATCATCAATCATCATCAAACGTGATCAAGAGTGAGTTTCACATGTTTAACATGTTTTAAAACAGAGCATGTGTGTGATGAATTACAGCGATTCACTTCAGATTTACTTCATCAGCACAGCCGCATGTCAGAACAATTATAAAGGAAGATGCTTCAATCCCAGTTTGTGGAGGTTAAATCAGGTTTATTTTGTACATTAACAGATATCCATATAGCAGTGGAGATTACCAGTATCATGTCACATTTGCGTGCAAAAAGAGTGCAAAGCTAAACGCGCGCTCTGTTTGTCTGTGTGTGTGTGTGTCTGTGTGTGTGTCTACTGCGGTGTGTGTGTGCGCGCGTGAACTTTGTGTGACCCTGCCATGCAACTGCACAACAAATATTCATTGGTAAAGTTCTTACTGTAGTATTTCTCTACAGTAAGATATCTATGTCTATCTCATTACGTGAGATCTGCTTCCTTTATATCTGTCTGTTGTCTGACGCAGCCGAGGGAGGAGATTAAGGCACGCAGAAAGGCACATAGAAACGGTGGGCGGGGAGGACTAGCCTTAAAGGAGCAGTACACCAAAACCGCCACCCAGTGCAAAAATGTATAAATAGGAATTTAATAAAAGGTATAATAAATAATCTGATGGGTGTTTTGAGCTGAAACTTCACACACGCTTTCTGGAGACACAAAAGACTTATATTAAATCTGAAAAAAGGGCTAAGCTAGGTGCCCTTTAAAGCGTGACTTTTCTGTAGTTGCATCATGTACTAACAGCCAGAGTTCCTGCAGGTTTCATCTGGTCAAGTTTAAGACCTTTTTTTAAGAGCATTATTAATGAAATTTCAGACATATACAGGGCTAAACGCTGAGGATTTTAAAAACGCTTCTTATGTTTTTGTGCAGATATGCAGCGCTATGAGAGCGCGTTGAGCTGGAAGGCTCATGATGGTGAAGTGTACAGCGTGGAGTTCAGCTACGATGAAAACACCGTCTTCAGCATCGGAGAGGACGGAAAGGTGATGAGAATATTGTTCTCTGTGCACTTTCCTTCCTGAATGAATCAACTCTTTTGAACAAATCACTTTAATCAACTGTTTAATGAATTTAAGTCAGAGACTTGTGCCTCCTACTGGATATATTGATTTAACCATGACATTACATGACATACAATTACATGGCCAACAAAATAAAGCAAAAAATCTCCAAAAAATATAGAATTGTTTTGATAATATCACAGATTTCAACCCTCACATGTTTATCTTTTAATATAAGGGCTAATAATTGTTGTTTAAAAGCTAATTACAGCTTTTTATTTATGTTAATAAATCTATATAATTAATCTCATAGGTTTCTATTGATATGAATAGAATGAGCCTGCGAAGAATTTGATTCAGTGATTCGGTTCTGATTCATCTGTTCATTTGCATCATCATGTTTGTTTCTTAGCATGCCAGTTTTGGCATTAGCCGTGTTTTAATGAGTGTGTTGTGTTTGTGTTCAGTTTGTTCAGTGGAATATCCACCGCTGCGGTGTGAAGCAGTCCGAGTACTCTCTTTCCCAGGATGCCGTGGGGCCATTTGTTCTGTCAGGTTACAGCGGATATAAACAGGTTCAGGTTCCCCGCGGTCGACTGTTCGCTTTCGACTCTGAGGGTCAACATGTGCTGACCTGCTCCAGCACTGGAGGAAACATCTACAGGGTAAAAACGCAGTAAACCCAGTTCTGCTTTACACAGGAGTCTAATTCAACTCGAGTTTATTTGCTTGAATCAAAACAGATCTTTTCTTAAGTAATAATATTCACAAAAAATGGTTTGCAGAAATGTAAAAACTGCTTTTATTCTAGCCGAAATAAAACAAATAAGACTTTCTCCAGTTTAAAACTATTTTAAATGTCCTACAACCATACACAACCAGATGAAAACAAGTCTAAGTGTTCTCTAACCAAACACAGCAACTGAAAACAGGTTTAAATGTACTTACACAGTGTTGCTCTCGATGCTAAAGTGCTTCTCCTGCTAGCTAAACCTACTGTGCTCAAATATATAGTCTTTACCTGGCATTTGGACACGCCTCCAAAGTAAAAAACACCCGAAACTGCAGCGGCGGGGCGCGAAAAATTTTGCTTTATATATAATAGCATGTAAATATAGATATATATGTGTATATATATATATATATATATATATATATATATATATATATATATAAATAATCAATATCACACGAGTAGCGGTGCGATGTGGCTGTATATCAGCAGTGATGGGAGGTGTGTGTTGGTCGAGGCCACAGGCCAAGCCTTAGTGTCCCATCAGTGCCGCTATAAAGCCACATCGCACTGCTACTCATGTGATATTGCGTTTATACAACAGTTTGACAACATAATCATGTATATAAAAAAGAAAATCAAACACTGCCAGTCTAAAAACCCTTTTGTATGAGGAACTACTTTCTTCCTCCATTCATTCACATCTGCAGCTGACCTCAGAACAGCAGAAACCGCTGCTCATTCACCAACATCACTGTAGTGTTTGAATGATTCTCTAGCGTAATGTCTAAAGTGATGACAAAACAGCTGAATTTGCTCACATTTTAAGATGATAAGGCTGAACAGCATGAAATGCCATCAGTCTACAGAGATTTCCCAGTATTACTCTGCTGCAATCAGATCACAATAATTAACCCTGAAAAAGCCAAAGCAAAGCAAACACTAGCAGATTACTGTGGTATAAATACAGCACTACAGCATACACAAGAGAGAGATCGACTCAGTGTCGCTTACCTGTTTAATAATGATTTATCAGCTGTAGTTAGAAATTACGCAGAGTTCTTTTTCTCTAAGAGCTTATTATGTGGTCTTTGTCGCCATCTTGTGGCAGAACATCAACCATCTTTGCTCTGCTCAGTATGACAGGCTGATCACGCGCTGAATCTCAGAAATGATAAATATTTAAAATAGGCTTATAAAGAAACTGCAAAGTTGCAATCTAAACAACTACATTCTCAACTTAAAAAGCCTCAGAAGTCCATTATTGGCCCGTTTCCACTGGGTGGTATGGTTCGGTTTGGTACGCTTTTATGCCCGTTTCCACTGTCAAAAGGTACCAAAAGGCTGAGCCAGACGTGCAGCTGAACGCTGTTGGTTTACAGAGAAACGTCTCTCGTACATACACAAGCAGGAGAATGAAAACAAAGAAACCACCATTTTTAATACACAGCCGAGACATTACATCGTAATACTATACACATATAATAAGGAGCCATGGTCAAACCGAGCTCAAACAAACCTTGTTGTTGCCTTGATGGACAGCCACAAAGCCAAGCAGAACAAAATCTGCCGTGTCCCGTTGTTGTTTTACGAGCCCGTCTAAAAGTGTGAGTGGTTTCACTTTCTCCAGCGAGCTGGTGATCGCTCGTGTGTGTGTGTGTGTGTGTGTGTGTGTGTGTTTATATTTGAAGTAATGAACTTCTTGAACTGATGATTATAATGTACACGTGATTATTGAAGTGCTCCTGACATCAGATACTTTCAGAAACTGACAAGCGTTATAGTGAAGCGCAAATAAACAACGGAGAAGCCCGTATAACCAACCTAAAACATGAACACACTGCCCTGTTTAACTCTGATTATCATCTTTTGGACTATTATGATCTCTGAATGACTGAATGACTCTCTAACAGAGGCTACATGTGCTGCTGAAGATTACAGACACAGATGAGAGGTTTGCTCTGACTGTGGGCTATATTGTGTGTTGTTTTTAAACCTAAATAAGGCCTAAATGTCTGCTTTGTGTAGTTTATCTGTAATTGATAACATATCAAAGTCTGTAAGGGTCTGTATGTGTTTATATATGTTTAGTTATTTATTTATTTTATATAATCACAGACGTTACAGTAGGCTATTTCACACTGTCATTAATCTGCAGTTATAATCAAATCCTGTTCATAGAGAGGTTAGTAATGAACATTTCTACACAAGTATTTATGTGTAACATATATAAACACAAACAGACTCTTACAGTCTCCGATATGTTACCAACTACAGAAGAACTACACACAGCAGACATTTCGTCAGTATTTAGGTTCAAAACAACACAAAATATAGCCTACAGTCAGTGAAAACCTCTCATCTGTGTCTGTAATCTTCAGCAGCACATGTAGCCTCTGTTAGACAGTAATTCCCTCATTCCCGGTTCATATTAGTCCAAAAGGTGAAGATAATAAGTGAGTTAATCATGGCATTTTGTTCATGTTTGCTGAATAATAATGTGCTCCTTTTTTCCGGCTTCTCCTTTGTTTCTTCACGCTTCACTCTTGCGTTTGTCAGTGTCTGACAGGATCGGGTTTCAAAAGCACATCAATAATCAAGCGCAGGTTATTATCATCAGCTCAAGAAGTTTGTTATTTCAGATATAATGTTAGGCGCATGGCGAACGCAAGGAAGAAAGCGAAACCACTCGCGCCTCAGACTGCCTCGTAAAAAAACTACGGGGCACAGGGTAAATCTGCTCTACTTCTTGGCTTTGTGGCTGTTCATCAAGACGACGACAAGGTTTGTTTGAGCCCAGATCGACCATGGCTCGTTATTATATGTATTTATAATTCCGCTGTAATCTCTCGCTGTGTATTTTAAACATGGCGGGTTTTTTCTTTTCATTCTGGCTTGTTGTGTAAGCGAATGACGCCTCTCTGTAAACCAATAGCGTTCAGCTGCGCGTGTGGCTCCGCCTTTTGGTACCCTTTCTCGTGTTTGGTACCCTTTTGAAAGGGTGCCGAAAAAGTGGTACGGTACGGTTTGGTTCGGTACGCTTTTTGACAGTTAAACGGCCATAAAAGCGTACCAAACCAAACCAAACCGAACCGTACCGTACCACTCAGTGGAAACGGGCCATTACCGACCCATACTGACCCATACTGTACCAGTCAGTGGAAACAGGCCAAAAGTTGTCCAACAGACATACACCTTTCATCACAGTTGTCCTAAAAACTAGTGTGTGCGTGCGTGTGTGTGTGTGTACAGAAAATGTTCTAGTAATTTTCTTTCTTTTTTTTAGTACATGATCAAATTTCAGCTTATCTTTATTTTCGAGTGTGAATGTAAGTTACAGTCATGTTTTGTGTGTTCTTGTGCAGCTGAATAAAGCAGAAGCGGGTCTGGAGAGTGTTTTATCTCTGGCTGGTCATAAAGCTCCAGTGGTGACGGTGGACTGGTGTTCAGCCATGGACTGTGGCACCTGCCTTACTGCATCTATGGATGGAAAGATTAAACTCAGCACGCTGCTCGCCCAAAAACCCTGAACTCCAGAGATATAAAAAGTATAGTGGAGGTAAAATGTTGATGATGATGATGATGATGATGATGTGATTTAAAGGGACAGTTCACCCATACATTTCAATTCACTGACTGCTTACTTGTTTTTTCTGTTGAAAAGAAGATATTTCGAAAAATGTAACACTTTACTATGAAGTTGTATTAGTTAAAGCATTTACTAACACTAACAAATAATAAATATTACATTTATTACAGTATTTGTTCATGTTAGTTGATGATAATACAATCAATCATTGTTATTATTGTTAACTCTCAATATTAAAATGTCAATAATGCATTAGTAAATGTTGAACTGTGATTAATAAATGCTTAATAGTATTGTTCATTAGTAGTTCATGTTAGTAAATTGGTTAACTAATGAAACCTTATTGCAATGTGTGACTTTGAAAAATGGTGGAAGCCATTGAGATCTGCAGTAGGAACAATAAATATATGGAAGTCAGTGGTGTGGAAGCCTGTTTATAGTAAGATTAGAAGAAAAATCACACCATAAATGAAATTATGGCTTGAAATAATGAGATAAAATGTTAACATTATCATTTACTAAAATATTAAGAGTCTAAATGTGACCATACATTTTTCAAAATTGATTAATGTAATGAAATATGAAGTCGTTATAAGCAAGTTATTAAATCGTAATCTGAAAATGATATTATTAAGTGAATTTAGTTTCTATAATATAAAATATATTCTAAAATGAATTTAATTTCTATAATATAAAATATATTCTAAAATGGATATATATTTATATTTGTAAATATGTTTTTATTATACAATAATTTATTCTTGAGTTAGTTATTCATAAACTCGCTTATAAATATGACATGTTTTATTATAATGCTTATAAATATGACATGATTTATTAATAATTTTTGCAATAATAATTATGCACATTAGTGTACAAATATTTATTATTATTTTCTGGAAAATATTTATTCAAATTATTTTGAAAAATGAGTGTTGCCGAATGTTTGTCGCCACCTATTGGCATAACAGTGCAATCGCTACAACCTTTAGAAGTCATGAATTTGGATTTTGTAAAATATTAAAAAAGTTAATTTCCATTGTATAAAATATATTAAAAAAATGTATATATATATATATATTAGTAAATATATTATATATTTTATATTATAGAATTTAAATTGATCTTTTAAAATTTAATTTTGAGATAATGCTTCAATAACTCTCTTATAAATATGTCATGTTTCATTAGATTAATCATTTTTTAATTATTAATAATGCACATTAGTGAAAATAATTTAAAATTATTTATTATTATCTTGAAAATATTCACATTATTTAAGAAAACTGTGTTGCCAATTGTTTGTCGCCACCTATTGGCATAACAATGCAATCACTACAACCTTTAGAAGGCATAATTTGGATTTTGTAAGATTATATTTAAAAAAACATGAGTTTAATCTATATAAGAGAATTTAAATTCATATTCATAATTTAATGTTGAGTTAATGATTCAATGACTCGTTTATAAATATGTCATGTTTCGTTAGATAATATTTTTGACGCATATTAGTGTGAAATTTTGAAATTATTTGATATTATGTCTTAAAATATTCACATTGTTTAGAAAAATTAGCGACACACATTTAGATGGTTGTTTGTCAACACCTATTGACATAACAATGCAAACACTACAACCTTTAGAAGTCATAATTTGGATTTTATAAAATTATATTAACAACATGAGTTTGATTTCTATAAAAATATATATAAAATATATTCTACAATACATATATTATTTATTTACAAATATAAGTTTATATTTTATATTATAGATTTTAAATTCATGTTTTGATTTCATCTTGAGTTAATGATTTAATGACTCGCTTATAAATATGTCATGTTTCAGTACATTATTCTTTTTTTTTTAAATATTATTGACTCAAATTAGTGTGAAATTAATTATTATTATTATTATTATCTTGAAAATATTCACATTATTTTGAAAAATTACTGACACAGTTAGATGGTTGTTTGTCACCACCTATTGGCATAACGTTGCAATCGCTACAACCTTTAGAAAATCATATTGTGATTTTGTAAAATATTAAAAACATGAATTTGATGTCTATATTATAAAATATATTATAAAATGAATATATGTTATTGTAAATATATATTTATAATTGTAAATATATAATATATATTTTATATTATAGAATTTAATGATAATGAGTTAATGATTCAATAATTCGCTTATAAATATGTCATGTTTCGTTAGATTAATCATATTATTTATTAATAACGTTGACTCACATTAGTGTGAAATTAATTTGAAATTGTTTATTATTATTATAATGTTGAAAATATTCACATTATTGTCATAATTTTGATTTAATAAGTCAGAACTGTTCATGTCATAATTAATTTTTTATTACCTGGCTAAAACGGGCTTCCTTACATTGACTTCAACTGTATTAAAAACAAATACTATGAAAGTTATTTTCTTCACAACATTCTTCAAAATATCTTCTTTTGTGTTCAACAGAAGAAAGAAACTCAATAATTTGGAATAAGTAAAGAAAGAGTAAATGAGGAGTTTTTGGGTGAACTGCCCCTTTAAGAACAGTCTAACTCAGGCATGGGCCAACTGGATCCTGGAGGGCCGGTGTCCCTGCAGAGTTTTGCTCCAACACTAATCAAACACACCTGAACACCCTAATTAGTGTCTTCAAGATCACTAGAAAGCTACAAACAGGTGTGTTTGATTAGGGTTGGTGCAAAACTATGCAGGGACACCGGCCCTCCAGGATCGAGTTTGCCCATCCCTGGTCTAACTCATGTCTTATGAACAAACAATGTTTTGACCATCAAAATAACAAGAAATCTATATCATATTCCTCAAAACAGATGCAGAAATATGATGTATTATGTTTTTTACAAAGCATTTGTGTTGTTGTATGACGTCTGAGTGCATGTGGAGAAATGTTACTAGTAAATGTTAAAGAGATTTGTGTCATTAAAGGGTTAGTTCACACTAAAATGAATATTTGCTCGCTTTTTAACTCTTCCTCAAGTGGTTATTAACTTCTTTCTTCGGTTGAACACAAAGAAGATAGTTTAAAGGAAGTTAAAAACCTGTAACCATTGACTTCCATTGTTGTAAACACAAATAGAAGTCAATGGTTAAAGGTTTTCAGCATTTTTCAAAATATCTTCTTTTGTGTTCAACAGTGTTTTAAAACAAGTAAAGGATGAATAATCTGTGGCAGAGCTAAAATTTTTGAGTGAACTATCCCTTTAATATGTCTGTCCTTATTAAATAGTGTTGATTTCTTACTCTTGAAATAATACAATTCAGCTTAACCAAGTATTTGAATGATGTGATGGCAGATTTTTCCTGTATCTTCTTGTACTTAAAGCAAATATGACTGGCTAATAAAATTATGAACAACAAAAAAGAGCATTTGGATGGAGTCCTTGTGTGAAGATATTAAAACTCTAAAACTGCTCAATTATTAAGATGACATAAAGTTGAGGTTATTATAATCTCCATAATATTCTTACATTCTTCCTAGATTGTTATATCCGATTGAGATGATCCCAGTAATTTTTTTGCAGAAAACTTTGAAAGATCTGGACAGATGTTTTAATTATTTATATATGGGCTGGTAAAAGACCTCGGATTAGGTTTAATACATTGCGTCTACCAGAGGATATGCGTGGTCTTGGTCTTCTGGATATTAGAAAATATCAACTGGGTGCACATTTATGTTACATAAACACTTAGATCTCAGAAGACCCAGCCTCCTTGTGGCTGGATGTAGAGTCTTCTCAATCACAGGTTCCCCTTCGCAATTTGCTCTTTCTCAAGAAAATGAAGACTGTTAGAGTAGCTTCCACAAACCCTATAACTTTAAAGTCTGTGAAGGCTTGGCATTCGGTTAGGGTTAGACGACTTGATGGTAAATCATGTTTAACATCAGTTTATACTCCAATTTGTAATAATCTCGATTTCCCCCTAGGTATTAGTAATTCATATTTACAGCAGTGGGATCGTAAGGGACTTTCTAAACTAAAAGATTTTTTGATAATAATGTTCTCATGTCTTTTAGTCAGATTTCACATAAATATTCTCTTGATGGACGAGACTTTTCCCGCTATTTACAAATAAGAAATTATATTCAAAAGGATACAACACTTCTTACTAATTCAAGGTCTTCAAAAATTGAAAAGCAGCTATTTGAGATGCACTCGATTAAATCCATAAGTTCATTTGATAGTCTGTTATCGGAGTATGCTAATACATCTACTCATTTACTTAAAATAATCTGGGAAAGGGAACTTAATATTCAAGTAGCAGATGAAGATTGGAACAGTGGTGTAGTCCTTACTAAACGCACTTATTCTCAGTATGCTTACTATTTTCCATGAGCTGTTTGGGTATTACCACTTATGAGGATCAAAAATGACATATTCCCTCAGTATACTCACTTATTTTCCTGATTAAACTCCCCTAATGTTCGTGTATTATTTTTAATTCTTACTTAATCTATACCAGTGTAAATGTATATAAATTTTTCTTTGTTTACCCCAGAATGATCTGTCCCTGTACAACAGTAATTCACATTTGTCTTATTCGGGCCTACCGCTACAGGGAACGTAACAATATGCGATTTAAAAGGGTAACTAGTATATAATAGCGACAACAGAAGACAGACTCCTAATAGTTTGGTTTAAAACAAGCATGCACGAATGTGACAATCAAAAATAATGGCTGACTGATGTTTAAATGGAAAGAAAGTAAGTTACTTCTTCTTTGGCTCTCGGTGAAGGCGGTCGCACTTTTTCCCTCTCCGTCCCATATCTCTCCTCGCTAGCTCCTCTTGTCTTTGTCTTATTCTATCTCTGAGACTCTCCGTGCCCTGCTATCCAAACGAATAAGGAATTATGGATTTGATCAACTGGTCTCTGAATGCGATTGACACCATCTTCTCGACGAGAAGTTTGGGCTCGGGAGAGCCCACCTGTCCTGCGGGGACGTTTGCAGCTGGATACGTGATGGACGGGTGGGAGAAGTGGCGCGTCCTGTGCCTGGCTGCTCTGTCTCTGGAGGATATTGAAGACATTTACCTTTTTGGAACTTTGATAACAGGGTTTCTGCTGATGGGCTTATGCGGGGCCCTGGCGTATCGACGAATGATGAAAGCGGTCAGTGCTGCTCAAAACCCCACCAGGCTGGCCGGCTTGATTGAAGCGCTGATGGGCAGGCTTGCTAATAACCAGACTGCAATATTTAGATCGCAAACTGGAAAACATCGGGGTGAAGTTAGCAGCTTTGCAACAAAATTTGGCCAGATCTGGAGACGAGTGATGGACATTAAATATCTGTGAAATTGGCAGGTATTGACCTAAAGATGAAGTATCTTTCTACTCTTTCGGCTTCCCTGTGTTTTCTTCTTTCGGCTGGAGGAAAACAACTTCTCCCGGATAGCAAGATAAGGAGACGCTCTGAAATTCCTGCTCCCCGTCAAGGACACCTGTTGGACTATACAGGCTTACGCACACGCACACACACACACACACACACAGATACACAGCACGACACTTCCTGGCCCCAATCCAACACCTTCGTATGCTTTCACCCACTGGAGGGGGTGGGCGGGTCTGTGACCAGCGCCTCCATGGCTGCAGGACCTGATGGCTGCACGCCCTTACCGGACTATATCCACACCCCCTGTTCCCATCCCCTGTGGCAATGTTATGTCTTGTCGGTGTGTTTTTGTGCTAGATTGCTGGGGCTTTTTCTTCTCCCTGATCTCACATTGCTCTAACTTAAGAGCAAGGTGAGAGGGAGTTTTTTTTTGCCTCTCTCTCCTGATTGTATTTTATTTCCTGTTCCACCTCCTGTGACCTGTCTTCCCTGGAGTTGTGATGTCTGTGCACGGTCGGGGGGTTCCATTTACCTGCATTTCGTTGCCTTGTACTTGTACATGTGTGATGATAATAAATTGAATCTAATCTAATCTAATCTAAAAAGCTGTCTTCCATTGTTACGTCCTGAGACGTATATTTTGGTGTGCACAATGTGCATTTGTGTATTCTGTCTCTCTCTCTATCTCTCTCTCTCCCTGCAGGTAACTGTGTCCACCTGGTAGCGATCATTGGATCTTTCCAGTGATTGGCTGTTGGGAGAGGAGAGAGAGTATTTAACCTGATCTACACTTCAAACCACTGTTGGTGGTGGCTAGATCGTGCAGTGGCTGAACTTTTCTCCACATACAAACCTTGTGTTTGTTAGAGCTTTCAAAATTTGATTTGCCTTCAATATTTACAGTGTGGTGAAGCTATTTAAGTCAAACTTCTACTTTCAGTGATCTTGTTGTTAACATCTAATAATTCACCCAAAGAGAAGTGAGTCTGGTCGATTTGTTTGTTTGTTTTGAGGGTTAAGTAGGAAGATGGGTGGCATTTTGTTTTGAATCAGTTTTCTCCTGTTTATGTTAGTAGAGGGAGTTAGTTTATGTATTTTTGTTTTTATTTCAGATTAGCAAGAGGGCATATTAGGAGTTAGCTTTTTTTTTTTTTTTTTTTTTTTTTTTTTTTTTTTTTTTTTTTTTTTTTTTTTTTTTTGGCCTTGCCCCCTTCTGAATTTAATACCGTTTTCTTTGTTATATTTTGATATGTAAATAAACTTCTCTTTTCTTGATATGACCTTGTGTAAAGTCTCTAGAAATTCTGTTTGAGGAGATGCGTTATCAATCTCTCTTTTTCCAGCCATTGCACATCACCCACCACCAATCATTAATTTTCTGTTGCGGTCACGTCCCTAGACCTGAAAAGATCGTAACACCATGTATGCACAGGCCCTATTGAGTTAACTTAAATGAAAGTAAAAACTAAATTGTTGTAACTATCTTGATTGACTCTTTTAAAATGATTATATAAGCTACATACTGTATACATACAGCCAATTGCCAAGGCTAGCTTTTATATATATAATATATAGCTAATGAATCAAAGAAACATTGACTTCATTTCTTTGCCTACTTTGATTTAAAATTTGGGTCGGGTGTAATAGTACACCACCTTTCTTTTTTAAAACTACACCACTGGAATATGGTTTGGAAAAATGAAAAGAATTTGAGCATATGTAATAAAGTAAGAGCTATCCAACTTAAGATTCTTCATAGAGCTCATATTTCTCCTTTCCAGCGTAGTAAATTTAGAGCTGATTTCTCTCCTCTCTGTCCCAAGTGCAAGACAAAAATAGGTAACCTTATCCACTGTTTCTGGTTTTGTAACAAAATACAGAGGTTCTGGTTGAGGTTTCCGAAGAAGTGAGTAAAGTTTTGGGTGTTTTGGGAGATCCAGCATCTTATTTATTAGGAATGTCCCCTCCTGTAATCCTTGATAAGTACAAAATGAGGCTTTTCAATTTTCATAAGTCTCCCTCTGTTAGGATGTGGCACTGAACTATTCTTGAATACGTGTCGTTAGATTATCTGACCTGTATTGTACATGATAAAGTCCTGACTAGAGGATTTTTATCCTGACAAGAGGATTTATTTAAGAATATCATGGTTGGTTTATTGATTGTTTCACACTTATTAATAGTTCAATACTTCAATATCCTTTTAATTTTCCAGACCTACTGAACTCCAATGTATGTATATGTGCACCTGTAAAGCTCTATTTGCGTATGTGAGCTGAACTGTACCTTCTTGTTTGTTTTTGTCATTTGTTTAACTGTTGTTGTCACTGGATCATCATTATTTTGCAAGAATGTTATTTTATTTATTATTATTTGTTTATATATATATATACACACACACACACACACACACACACACACACAAAAGACTTTTGAAAGTCTGTAGCCATTGACATTGACTTTGTATTTTTTTTATATTATTATTATGGAAGTCAATTCATTTGTCGTTCGTTGGTTTTCAACAGTTATTTTGTATTTCAATTGAAAGATGTGAAAATCCTGTTAGGGTAATTAGGCAAGTCATTGTATAACCGTGGTTTGTTCTGTAGACCAGTGGATCCCAAAGTGGGGGTTGCAGGAAAATGGGTTGCTTGATGATTTCCAGAAATCTAATTGATTTATGAAACCATTAGAATGACCATATTTTATCCATAACCTCTAGAAGATAAAAATAGAAGTGATAAAAACAGCCTTTCTTCAAATTAGCGCACAGTTGGCATTACTTTTAGTTGCTGCAGTTTTGTTCCATCCAGAAACGTGTTGTGGGAAGCCTTACGGTTAATTAACTGTGATGAATTAAAGCACAGTTATTAGTGAAATCAGTTAATCACTGCATCCCTATTAGAAACTGATTATTAAACTATCATGTTTGAAATAAATGTGTTGAAATAATCTCTCTGTTAAACTGTACTTGGAAGGGTGATTACATTATATTAGGACACAGCAATGGCGTCAGATTGGTTTTATGACACCAGGTTAAACGTTCTGGAACATTTACAGCACTGACATATATTTAAAAAACATTAAACGAATAATAGACTTGGACCTATTGGTGTGTGTGCACCGTTGCATGCAAAGTTTCTAAATTTCTAACCACCTCAGAGGGTATTGGAGGTCGCGAGTCACTGGCATTGTTATTTTGGGGGTTGTGGAATGAAAAGTTTGGGAACCGCTGCTGGAGACAATCCAAAACTAATATTGCTTAAGGGGGCTAATAATATTGACCTTAAAATGGCTTTAAAACAATTAAAAACTGCTTTTATTCTAGCTGAAATAAAACAAATAAGACTTTCTCCAGAAGAAAAAATATTAGAGGAAATACTGTGAAAATTTCCTGACTCTGTTCAACATCATTTAGGAAATATTTGAAGAAGAATAAAAATAATAATTCTGCGACAGATGTTTTGATATAACTGGAGAAATCTTTCAATAGTTGTTGAATTCCCTCTGCTTTACAGCTCTACTATATGCATTTAAAACAATGATGCATTGGATTTATTGAATATTTTTAAGGTAAGTGGTTGCAAACAATTTATATGGGCTAAATTTAAACAAACAAATGAAATGCAGTAATGTTCAACTTCATTTGTGTTTAAATTCAGCCCATATAACTGGTTTGCAACCCACTCATCTTAAATAAAGTGTAGTAAATCCAATGCATCATTATGTCAGTTTAGTCGCAGCAGTAGATGCGCAGGTCATTGAGTGCGGTGTCGTCTGCTACACCCTGCGGTTCCTCCACCATAGTCTCGATCCCACAGATTCCCCTTCCTCCACAGGTCTCGCTCCAGTCACCCCATTCGCCCCAGGACATCCCAGATCCCTGCAGCTCTTCTGCGTTTACACTGCATTTAAACCTGGCCACAATACAGACGCCATCAGTTAGCATGACACTTGCATGTTGTTATCATGATTGGCATGTTTCTAACATAATTACCATGACACTAGAACATTGTTACCATTATTAGTTTGTAACTAAATTAAAAGTAAAAATTATAAATATTTTAAACAAATGAATTGTATTTGTGTATTTTTGAATCGTGGATTTTATTAAATTAATTTGTGTATTTATGAATTGTGTTTTGAAGTTACGAATTGCATTGTGTATTTTTAATCGTATTTTGAATTTAATAACAGGATTTGTGTATTTTTAAATCGTGTTTTAAATTTTTACGAATTGAATTTTAGTATTTTTGAATTTACGAATTGGGTTTGTGTATTTACGAATCGTGTTTTGAATTTACGAATTGGGTTTGTGTATTTATGAATCATGTTTTGAATTTACGAATTGGGTTTGTGTATTTATGAATCATGTTTTGAATTTACGAATTGGGTTTGTGTATTTATGAATCATGTTTTGAATTTACGAATTGGGTTTGTGTAATTACGAATCATGTTTTGAATTTAGAATTGGGTTTGTGTATTTACGAATCATGTTTTGAATTTGCGAATTGGGTTTGTGTAATTACGAATCATGTTTTGAATTTACGAATTGGGTTTGTGTATTTACGAATCATGTTTTAAATTTACGAATTGGGTTTGTGTATTTACGAATCATGTTTTGAATTTACGAATTGGGTTTGTGTATTTACGAATCATGTTTTCAATTTACGAATTGGGTTTGTGTATTTACGAATCATGTTTTGAATTTACGAACTGGGTTTGTGTATTTACGAATCATGTTTTGAATTTACGAACTGGGTTTGTGTATTTACGAATCATTTTTTGAATTTACGAATTGGGTTTGTATATTTACGAATCATGTTTTGAATTTACGAATTGGGTTTGTGTATTTACGAGTCATGTTTTAAATTTATGAATTGGATTTCTGTATTTTGGAATCGTGTTTTGAATTCAGTTATATGATTTGTTTATTAACAAATTGTATTTTGAATTTACGACTTACATTTGTGTATTTACGAATCGTGTTTTAAATTAACAAGTTGATTTGTGTATTTTGGAATCGTGTTTTGAATTTAATAATATGATTTGTGTATTTACGAATTGTACTTTGAATTTATGAATTGGATTTGTGTATTTACAAATCGTGTTATAAATTTATGAATTGTATTTCTGTATTTTGTAATCGTGTTTTGAATTTAATAATATGATTTGTTTATTTAGGAATTGTATTTTGAATTTACGAATTGGATTTGTATATTTACGAATCGTGCTTTAAATTAACAAATTTGATTTGTGTATTTTGGAATCAGGCTTTGAATTTAATAATAGGATTTGCGTATTTACGAATTGTCCTTTGAATTTACGAATTGGATTTTTTTATTTTTGAATTGTGTTTTGAATTTA
>NC_079455.1:44606871-44629371 GCF_903798145.1 Danio aesculapii | reverse complement strand
CCCCCTCACAGTTGTCATGAAGGGTAATCATGGCTATATACACCAAAGCCATCTGTTGTACCAGGCTGTAAGCATGTTTTTATCAGCTGTAAAAATGGCCAATTTCCCACTGCGGTCAGAAATGACCTGGACTTCCTGGAGCCAGCACCCCAAGGCGAGTCGATGAATTGCAGTTTTAGTTTCTTCCGTATTGGCTTCTCGAGGGAGAGCGGGAGGTTGCCGCTTGGTTTATACTCGACGCATCTGCTAGTTCGCTTGAGTGCGCGCGGCGAATGTGACTTCATCGCGGAGGTTCGCTTAGGGTGCGCGCGACATGATTTCGGGCGGTGGAGCTCATGTTTTTTTTTTTTGAGACTCCAGCTAAGAGTGCGCGCGGCGCTGCGTTTGATTTGAGTTGAATATGAAGTACTTTGAAGAGATTTTGTCTGAAACAGGATGACTGTACACACATCTTTATGGTCCGTGATCATTAAGATAACCAAATGACCAATAATTCTTGGCTAGAAATTGCAACAGCCGTGGGAAAGAGGACAGTTTTTGTTAAAGTTTGGAAAAACTAGAGGGATGAGTTTGTTAAAGCCAAAAGAGATCATGTCAAAAGTGGAGAGACCAGGTACAGAGTTACAGAAATGTGTTTTTCCACCAGTCATAGGTTTAACACTGATGTATATATTACAATCTTAAATTTAAAACAATTTAATATCAAAGCTATAATTAAGGAACAGATTATATCTTTGATAACTGGAAAGGAATATTTGAACCTGTCGGTTTACAGTATGATGCCCTGTGTTTCTAGGCTTTATTGGTGATAATGGTCAGGAATGTTGGACCATTATTGCCTTTTTAGCATAAGAAGAGGATGGACACTAGCCAGACAGTACTGTGTGAATTGTGGAGCGGGCTAAATCTAAAAAAACATCTCTATTTTTAGTAAGTGTAGTTTTTTTCCCTTTTTTTCTTGCCACAATAAAAAATATATTGGTAGAGCAACACGTGTTCTCTTGCCATTTAATATTTTAATAAACTTTAATAGGTAGAACTGTCCAAGATATGAACAAAAGCAAGTGATGCATCAAAGTTTTATCAATCATTAAAATAAGACTCGCGCTAGCGCACACATAGCTCGACTCTGACTCGTGCAGACACAGCTTGTGAGCTTGCGCTTAATAAATAAATAGAGTGGGGGAGAAAACCGAACAGTCAAGAGGTTGTATTTCCCCGAGTAGACACCGACAATGCTCGTTGCAACAACTTGTTTTTTTGTAGAAGCGAAAACGCAAGCAATCTGGCCAAGCATCTTTCAAAAGTGCTTTAACTGTCGGCACAATAGCCTAGTGGTGACATATGGTGCAGTAGCATGTCAGGGTGTCCCAAGTTCGAATCCCGGCTTGAGGACATTTCCCTACCCTACCCTCCCCTCTCTCTCTCTCCAACTTCGCCTACTGTTATAGTGGAACTTTTAATGTGTAATCACTATATATAGCGGAACTTTTATTTTGTAATCACTATATAATCTGCCACTATTAAAATATAGATTACTAATAAAATACACTGTTAAAACTTATAGAAATACCTATATTCAAGTGATGCAGAAGAGACATACAAACATGCAGGGCCTTATAATTGAGGGCCTTACAATTGAAGCACAGCAGGTCATGCGCCAAAGTGAGAACATTATGTCAGAGCGTATGCAATACATTTAGACAATGTATATGTTGAACAAGACAAAAACAACCCTTGCCAAAATAGCATACATAAGGAGATTCATTTAGAAAGTATGAAAACAACATGATCATATGCAAACACATGATTGTAAGCACATGCTATATGACCTTTAAGATATGTAAAAACAGAAAAACATACAGCCATTAATTAAAAAGCTGGGATGCTATTGGAGCCGGGAATAGGGTGATGTTACATCATATCTCATGATACCTATGGATAAGAAACTGTATATAAACTGTGGGGTTTTGGACATTGAGTGGGAGAGAGCTCGATCGACCATCTCTGCTGTAACAATAAACTGCTTCAACTTGAGAACTTCGAAGACCTCAGCCTCTTTTTTGAAACCTAGAAGATGTTTGTCGAGATCCAGCGCAACTTTCCACTACATAACTGTCTAATTACTGTACTATCTAATAAAGGCAAAAAGGCCAAAAATAAATCTTAAAAAAAAAAAGTGCTTTAGTGCCTAGCCACTAACAGTACGTTATCCTTATGCTAGCAGTCAATCACATAAGGTATATCTAAATTAGTATAATATTAATAGTTTAATAAACACACACATTCTGTTAGATTGAAAACCTAATTTTTTTTCTACAGTAGCCTAAATGCATCTTGCACATTAAAATGCTTTTACGTCACTGTATTTACAAATAAAGCCAATGAATAGCCTAATAATAAACTATGCTTATGAAATTATATAAAAAAAAACTGCTTATTTTTACATTGCAAGATGCTCCAAAACTGTATTAAAAACACTGTTAACTCCCAAACACCATTAACTCATTCATGTACATGTGTTAATGATAAATCATAAACATTAGCAGGGATGCTTTCGGTTAATTTTCCCAACCGACAACCGGCGCTCGTTAACTGAATATTAACCGGTCAGATTAATATTAAAATATTTAATAAAACATGAATTGACCTGTCAAATATTGCATTTTAAAATACTGATTTGTTTTAACATGCGAACAACAGCATACATTTTAACAACAGAACATCTTCACGCACCTGCAGTGTTTCCAAAAGCAAAGAAGTATAAACATAATCAAATAAAAATAATAAAATAAACAAACCTGCCCTAGATATTTTCGCTTGAATTACAAATTTAGATAACGAAACGAAAACACTGACTGATACTTTTTGACCGACTGTTTAGAATAGAATAAGGTTGTTTTCCAGTCATGTTTTTTTTTCTTCCGTCAAATAAAAATAGCAGGCCATCCAACACAATCTCACGGCAATTCGTAACTCTTTGATTTAGTGGCTAATTCGTAAGATCTAATTCGTACAATTTAGTACGATTTGCTCATCCCCCAATGACGGTTGGGTTTAGGGGTGGGGTTTGGTGCCACGCCTCCTTTTTAAAATTTTACAATTTTGTACGACTGAATTGTACGAATTAGCCACTAAACTGACAAAATGTAAAATACTTACATTTTCTCGTGAGATCAGGCTGGGCTATCAGATCAGTCGCTCCATTGAAAATATGCATGTAATTAATGCTCCGCTGTGATTACCACATCACGTACAAACCTCTGTCAACAGTCATTATTTTAAAGTTCATGTCTTAAGCTTCTGATTTTAGAGCTTCTGTGCTTTACTCCATCTCGCTCGCGGTTCATGAGCGTGATGAAAAATATCAAGGCGCATAGGTTGACTTTAAGTAGCCTATAGACTACTATAGTATATTCTAATTTAGTTTTTTACATATAGTATTGCATTGATTTGTATAAATGTTTTTAGTTTATATAGCTATAAAATGAAAGCCTCAGTTTGGTGTGGAGTTATTATGCAAAAACAAGTAAATCATTAGATTTGTTTGATTCGTAGATTAGGATATGGAGGCTATTTTAAAATGGATATTTTATAAGAACTATTAATGACAGAAATTTTCCAAATGGAAAAATGTTGGTTTGTTGGTTGTACACTAAATCATTTGGTGTGTTTGAGCGGTGCGGAGCGCGCTCTGATGGAAGGAAAACCCAGACGCTCCAACTTGTGGCGGACTTGTTTCTAAAGCAAAGAAGATTACAGAAAGTTTTGATTTTTCAGCATCTTTTGTGCAAAGCTTTTGTATTTATGATGCAGGTCCAGGAGAGAGGCAATCACCATCAGCGCTGATTTGACATCAACTCATCTGTCAAACTGTGACCAGCAATTCTTTCATATCCTCTTTTCATTTAGCTTTAGCAAAATAGGTTGTCTCAATTGCACGTGTTACTGCACCGCGAGTTAACAAATTTGCACATTTATGCAGCAAATCTTAAGCTATATATATATATATATATAAATCTGAGCATATTCAGCTGATTAATAAACTGCATTTTGCAACTCAAAGAGAACTGCAGGGAGCACAATAAACCAAGAAAGAACCTGACTTCTGCCAGAAAAGGCAAACATGTTGATTTTTCTCCAGAAGAATGGTTAAAAACGAAGTCATTTTGCCTCAAACCATTGCACATTTTTACAGGATCTTTTAAAATTATTTTATTATTACGTTTTTAAGAATTGTAAAATAAATCAAAGTGTTGTTAATTCTGTTCAATTTGTTTGGTTTTTCTTCCATGAAAAAACACTACAAAAAGTACAGCTAAGAGAACCGTTAAAGTACCGATAAGTGCCATTGATAAAAGTAGTAGTACTGTTAAAACCTTAACAATACCCATCTCTACTCTAGAGACGATGGAATTGCACCCAGGTCAGTCTGTGGTGGAGTTGCAGTGCCTGCTGTGGCTAAACAGTCCAATACGGGACCAGCAGGATCTGTTGCATTTGGTACATGTGAAGCCTGTGGCTGCTTTTGTAGGCCATCTCTGCCTTCTATTTTGTCTCTTTTCTTCTTGTTGGTCCTGACTTACAGCATGCCGCTTTAAAAAGTCTTAATTTCACTGAAGTTTTGAATTGTAGGTCTTAAGTAATTGAAAACGGGTCTTTTTCTCTATCCATAAAAAGCTACCTAATCGGGCCAACATGCATCCAATCCATCTCAATGGAACTTTTAACAAAACCAGTATGGTTCAGTTATCATTCTTAGAATAATGTTTGTTTAAACGTTCTCTGTGTATTTATAGTTCAAATGTGGTGAGGACGCTGAGCTGGACAGACTGTTACATTTAGTGTATGCATACAACTTGGGTTTGCTTGTTTTGACAATTTATTTAAAACCTGTGGCTAAGAAATAACTTATAATATATAAGAAAAAAGAAGTTGTGTATAAGTCTAAAATTTAATTCAAAATGGTCTTAAAGTCTTAAATTTGACTTTGTGAAACCTGCAGAAACCCTGATGTATAGTGTCCACAGTCATATTGGAGTGATAATTTCCTGACGTTAAAACAGGACCCAAACCTCAGTGCTTTGAAGCCCACCACTTTATTTGTTTGCGTTGTGAAAATGCGTGTATTTTTTTTTTTTTATGTTTTTTTTTTTTAAATGTGCAACACATGCTGTCAAACCGATGAGGATCTCCTTAATTTGCTGGTGTTTTTTGTAATTGCATGTCTTTTGTTTTATTGCAGTGCATTAAGCTCTCTCGGACACTAATGTGATCTTAATGTAAAGTGTGAGCACAAAGAATCTCTATATAATAGTCTGATAAAAGCTTCACCTTCCTACATCCGACTGAACGGTGGCGTAATCATCATATGGAGCAGATGATTTTGTAGATGGGTTGATGCAATGAAGACGAATACCATTGAGTGCTGTGTTATCGCCAACCAGCAGAGACTCCCACATACCTGCCACCTGCACAAACACACACACATGCGCAGTATCGGATTTAACACTGTTTCCTGAATACATGAGATGCGACAAACATTTAAAGTCTGCATGACCTGGAAGTGATGCAGTTTCTAGAGAAAGGGAATATTAAATGAGTAAACAGTGGGCGTGGCTTGTTTCTTCAGATTTCAATGAAAGATTACAAGGTAAAACTATTGTTTATTCTTAATAATGTGCACAGATGAATTGTTGACCACAAAACTAGCAACGTGAGCTAACAAAATCATATGATTATTAGTTACCATAACTTTATTAGTTATTAATAACTATCAAATTAACTAGTAACTAATAGCTTTTAATAGTTTTATAGTATACTCTAGGTACACCTTATAGGACCCCCTTTTGCCTTTAAAACTGTCTTAATCCTTCGTGGCATGGATTCAACAAGCTACTGTAAATATTCCTCAGAGATTTTGCTCCATATAGACATGATGGCATCACACAGTTGCTGCAGATTTGTCAGCTCTCACATTTAGATTTGCAAGCTGTCGGGGTTTGCTGCTAATTTACCTTCATAATAGTGGCTCACCTTTAGACTAAATCCTGCGGCGTACATCCCAGTTGGACACATCTCTTTCTGACCCCATGATCCCCATCTCATCCCGTTATGGACGGTCAGCATTGATCTGAAAGTTCTGCCGATGGAGCGCTGGACTCGTCCTGATGGACTCGCATGCTTGGCTAAAACTGAAATTAGCATCAAAGAGAGAAAATTGAGCATGGTTTCTGTTGGAGCTCAGAACAGATGTGCGTGTGTGTGTCTGTGTTTCTCAGTGTGGGACATTGACCCTCAGACTGATCCAAGTCCAGCTTGCATAGCAAACACAATATCTGTGCTAAACATCAGTGCAGTCAGAATATAAACACAGCAGTTGCTCAAGAGTCACTGCCAGATGCCACATGAAGAAATACTATAGTTAATACTAGTGTTTCTGAAATACTCCATATATTATAGTATTTACAATTGTGTTCATGAATGCTCCAGAATACTGTAACTATAGTGAACTGATGTTGTAGTGTACTTTAGTTTTTATTACAGTAAACTGTGGTGTATTGTAGCATAATATTACCTATAGTTAAATAAAACTACAGTATTGGGTCATTTGCTTATTACTGTAGTAGCCGTGTTCCCATAGCAATTATAGAACCACAACAGATGGATTTCTATAGGTGGTGTTTCTATAGCAACTATAAAACCGCCACAACAGATGGATTTCTACAGTTGGTGTGTTACCATAGCAACTACAGAACCGCCTTAACAGATGGATTTCTATAGTTGGTGTGTTACCATAGCAACTATAGAACTGCCCCAACAGATCGATTTCTAAAGTTGGTGTGTTACCATAGCAACTATAGAACTGCCCCAACAGATCGATTTCTAAAGTTGGTGTGTTACCATAGCAACTATAGAACCGCCACAACAGATGGATTTCTATAGGTGGTGTTTCTATAGCAACTATAGAACTGCCACAACAGATGGATTTCTACAGTTGGTGTGTTACCATAGCAACTACAGAACCGCCACAACAGATGGATTTCTATAGTTGGTGTGTTACCATAGCAACTATAGAACTGCCCCAACAGATCGATTTCTAAAGTTGGTGTGTTACCATAGCAACTATAGAACCGCCACAACAGATGGATTTCGAAAGTTGGTGTGTTACCATAGCAACTATAGAACGGCCACAACAGATGGATTTCTATAGTTGGTGTGTTACCATAGCAACTATAGAACCGCCAAAACTGATGGATTTCTATAGTTGGTGTGTTACCATAGCAACTATAGAACCACAACAGATTAATTTCTATAGTTGATGTTACTATAGCAACTACAGAACCACCACAACAGATGGATTTCTATAGTTGGTGTTATAATAGCAACTACAGAAGTTAGAACTAACTTAACCCAGATAATGTAAAAATACACAGGCAGAATTGTGATTTTCTTTTTTTCTTTTAAATGCATAATTTTAAGTGGGGTAAAAAGTCAGAATAGTGAGTAAAAAATAATCACAATTACCTTTAAAAATATAAAATAAAATATTTCAGATGTTAATTCAGAATTCTGAGGGAAAAAATTCTGAATTGTGAATTTGACCAATTACCTTTATTCTTTTATTTCATGGTGCAAGAATAGATATTCTATCAATATTCAAATAACAAATTAATGCAGTAAACGCAGAGAGAAAAAATGCAACACAAATTTCACAATAAAAGTCAGAATTGCGAAAAGCTACTTCCAGTTCACAGTCTTGAATCAACATAACTTGAATGATCCTTTTGATAACTGAAATACTCAAACTCAGTTTAAAATAAGTTTATTTATATACAAAACTAAATGATTGTGCAAATAAATAACACTCTTCAGTCAAACCCCTGATAAAGAAGCTTTTCTTGATGCAGTTTAAAGGGGCAGTTCACCCAAAACTACAAATCTTCTCTGAAATCAATGTTGCCCCCCCAGCATATTCTATTCATTTTTCATTATGTTCAGCAGAAGGAAGAAACTCTGGTGTGGAGGATGACTAAAAGAGGACTGAATTGACTTTTTGGGTGAATGGTCCCTTTAAATGAAAATAGAAATGACACCTTTAAGCAAATATGAGCCATGTCTGTGTTTATATACAGCCAAGCCTGAAAGTATTCATGCCCCTGGCAAATTCTCGCTTAGTTACTTTTATTCAACCAGAAAGTAGTTTTATTTACCTGAATACTAAGGTACTAACATGATGTACAAGAGGCATCATTGTGATTTTATATATATATCTGCTTTTATGTACATTTGAACAATAACTTTAAGTCAGAATTTGCCTGGGGTGTATGAATAATTTTGTGCTTGACTGTATTATTAAAAGTCTGAGGTCTGGTCTTCACGTCTACGTGCTGATTCTAGTGCAGTCTGTAGAGTCGATCCCATCATTCCCTGCTCTGCCCTTCCTATCATTCATATCATCCACCAGTGTTTTCAGCCGGTCCAGATGATGAAGAGCTCTGAGAAAAACAGATCATAAACAAAACTGAACACCAGCTCTAGTTTATAAAGGAAAATTACACACACACACACGTCTACTGACCTTTGTAAAGACTCGCCACTTCCAGCATCCACCGCTTCCGTTTCCTGCTAAGGAGCAAAAAATGTAAATAAAATCAAATTAAAGGTGCTGTTTATAAGTTTTTAACTCTTCTGGAGCATAAAAACAGCATAATATGTTTGCAGATATTCAGAAACATGCTCCGTGAACATTCTTGATTATCTGAGAAACAATGCTGAGGTCAGATGTTCTGCTTTGAAAATGTGTTCCATGCGGGAACGTCTGTCTTTTTGGTCATTTAACCCACCCAATGCCAGTTTAGCCAATTTAATTCAAGCACCCCAGGTTGCCAGATAGTGGAAAAAGCGTATTTCATTCATTCGGTCAGGAAGGCTCTCAAAGAGTGCGTCCGTGATCGAAATGTGACCTCCGGTGGACAGTAGCAGACTCAGATTCAGAGTTCCACATGAGGTGGTTATTAATTAGCAAATATTATAAATATTACGAGTGTAAACATTAGGTGAGCAAGTCACATTGTAACCCTGTATCCTAACAACACGCTACGTGAGGAGATTTGCATAGATGATTGCAGAGATGGCTGTTTGCACCAGACGAAACACGACAGGAATGTAAAAACAGTCACCCAGAAGCACAGAATAGTGCACTCCAGTGAAATGGTAAGGTTTATAATCTGATTAATACACATTAAATCTCTCTAACGTGATTAAATGTAGATGCTGAATCACTGACATGTGTTGGTTTGCACTGATTCTCAGTTCTGAAGTTCATTTTCAAATGGTTTATTGTTCAGATCTGAGTTGAACTATCTGCTGCTGCTTTCAGTAGTATGGCAATAAATGTGATGTAAAATGGCATTCAGACTCACATTATTAGCATTTAACACTGAATAAAGTTTCTAAAATATAAATTTCCGGTGTTGGTTAGGACAAAAACTCATTTTAATATGGAAAATATTCCTTCTGTCACTTGCCATTGGATTTATTTAGAACACCCTTTAAATCAGCCTTTGTTGGTGTCGCCAATCTGGCAACTTGCTCTCGTGTGTTTTGAACCAGGGGTGCAACACCTAGTTCAACCACTGGGTGTCAAACATACATACTGCATCTTTAAGTTTTTTCCCCAAAAATTCAATTGACTATACCAGGGATGCACTAATACAAAATATTTGACCGATAGCTCTATAGTCGATATATTAGCCAATAAAACAAATATGCTCATGAATATGACTATTGCAGATGTGCATATCGATGCTGAAATGATATATTGTGCAGCCCTAGTGTGAACACACAGTTTACATTCTTTTATCGCTTTCATAAACCACACAACCCAATATTTGCAGACAAATTCAAAACAAACTTCAGCATACAACTATAAATCGCATAATCAAAAATGACACACAAATACCTTGTACAATAGCATTTGAGGGCCTTAAATTTCTCTAAATTGATTTATCAACTTTTAAAACTTTAAGATCCTACAGACACCCTGGATTAAATGGGTTAAGCATGACCTCTTTGCTACAACATTCAAACACACACCGTAGCATGATGTTTTTATCAGTGTTCTGCACCTGCTCTGCTGTTTCTGCTGAATCTGTAATACTGTGCTGTGATTGGCTGATTTTCTGTTCGACGGCCTGCAGGCGATACAGCATGTGTTTGAGCGCCTCCACTGGACCGGGATGATTCCTGCTGCTGTAGCCGGAAGATCTGGATGCTGCAGACTGTGCGTGCACACACACACATGCAATAAATAGAACATTCCATTTCCTGTCAGCTGGTGTTCAATTTTAGCTGATTTTAGAGGAACCGCAAAGTGTTTAACTCTGAAATGTACAGGACGTATTTCTACAACCCCAAATCAGAATCCGGTGGGACAGTATCGAAGACACAAATAAAAAAAAAAAAAGTATTTATTTTTAAGTGTACGGGGTGAACCATTTATATGGATACACCTTAATAAAATGGGAATGGTTGGTCATATTAACATCCTGTTGGTGCACATTAGTGTATGTGATGGGGCTAACTTTTCAAGATGGATGGTGACCATGGTGGCCATTTTGAAGTCGACCATCTTGGATCCAATTTTTGTTTTTTTCAATAGGAAGAGGGTCATGTGACACATCAAACTTATAGGGAGTTTCACAAGAAATACAATGGTGTGCTTGGTTTTAACGTAACTTTATTCTTGCATGAGGTATTTACAAGTTTCTTAAAACTTATAAAATGTGTTTAATGTGCTGCCTATTGTGCTGGATATACAACTATTGCGCCAGACCACACACCACACACCAGCTGATTGGTGGAGAGGAGAGAGAGTGATGAAGCCAATTATGATATGGGGATGATTAGGCCATGGTGGACAGAGACCAGCGGGCAGATTTGGCCGGTGTTAAACCCCTACTCTTTTTTTTTTTTCGAAGGACATCCTGGGATTTTTAATGGCCACAGAGAGTCAGGACCTCGGTTTAACGTCTCATCTGAAAGACGGCACTCACTGAGCAGTATAGAGTCCCCGTCACTATACTGAGGCATTAGGACCCACACAGACCGCATGTTGAGCGCCCCCTGCTGGCGTCACTAACAACTTCCGGAAGCAACCCAGCTTTACCATGTGGTCTCCCATCCAGGTACTGACCGGGCGGAGCCCTGCTTAGCTTCAGGGAGTGACCAATTGCCTTCAGATGACCCCAAAGATAAAAGTCTAAGGGAGTCAGATCGGGAGACCTTGGGAGCGATTCAACTGGCCCACGACGACCAATCCACTTTTCAGGAAACTCTTCATCTAGTAATGCTCGGACCTGACACCCATAATGTGGTGGTGCACCATCTTGCTGGAAAAACTTAGGGAACGTGCCAGCTTCAGTGCATAAAGAGGAAAACACATCATCATGGAGCAGTTTTAAATATCCAGTGGCCTTGAGGTTTCCATTGATGAAGAACGGCCTCACTATCTTTGTTGTCTATGGTGTGAAGATACAAGACGTGCAGCACCTGAAACTATGAATACCGGAAGCCTGTGCTGGCATTTCTCCCACTTGACAAAGGTTTGCCGCAGTAGATCTGAGCCCATGTGGTGATCTGTCCTATAGATGAATGAGGATTCTTGATGCAGCGCCACCTGAGGGATCAGAGATCACAGTTGATCAGCTGAGTCCTTTATGCACTGAAATTTCTCCAGATTCCTTCAATCTTTTAATGATGTTCTGCACTGTTGAAGGTGAAATATCCAAATATCTTCCTCTCTTTCTTTGAGGAACATTATTTTTTAAACATTTCAATCTTTTTCTCATGTATTTGTTGGCAAACTGGCGATCCTCAGCCCATCTTTGCTCCTAAAGGACTAGACCTTTCTTAGATGCTGCTTTTGTACCAAATCATAATTACAATCACCTGTTGACATCACCTGTGTGAATCAATCATGATTTCAGCAGTTTACTGCCCTAAACCGCTCACGTCCCAACTTTTTTTTGGAATCTGTTGCAGGTTTGAATGACAGTAAAGGATGGATATTTACAAATGAAATTAGGTTGACTTGTACTTCATATACAAAATATTTCATGTTTTCTCTGGTCAAAGTAAATTTGGAAAGCACATCTTTTTTATTTGCAATTTCCTTACTGTCCCAACTTTTTCTAATTTGGGGTTGTTGTACTTTCAGCTTTTAGAAGTCAAAACATCAAGAACATATTAGTTTCTCAGTTAATATCCGCTTTAAAACAGGTCTCATACTGCACCTTACTCCTCTGTAGATCCTCAGCTGCTGGCGGCTCTTCAGCGATGCCCACTGGCACTGGAGATTTACTGCAGACAATAGGAATCATTTACTTTCATTCATTTGGCAGTTGTGCAAATGAATAAAAATAATATGGCTGTGCAATATGACGATACACATATATAAATAAATATTATACAAAAATATACATTATTTTATTATTGATAAAATAAAAAGTCTATTGTTTTATATTATGCTCTATTGCTTATTTAATAGTCAGCAATAGAGCATAATATACAGAAGACATTGTTTATGGTAATACTTTTTCCATGATTTATATATGAGCTCAATATTACAAACCCTCATGAGGATCCAGAATACAAGAATAACAGCATCGAGAGAAAGTTACAATGGTTTACATTTTGCTAAATTTGTGATATCATTTTAATGTAGGACCTGTAATCAGTAAAAATGTTTTATATTCTATTAATATTTATATTTCTACATTTTTGATCAAACATTTGCCCTAAAATTCTAAATAAATTAAGAAATATTTAATAATATATGCTAAATTAGCAGCATAGAAATCAATGAAAGCGTTGGGCTTATATGCGTCTTTCAGAATATCACAGTTCTGTAACTCAGCCAACTCAAACTGATTGATAAATTTCTTCCATTTCTCTGTTCATGCGTCCTATAAGCCATAAAAATATATCTACAGGAATAGAAAGATAAGTTTAAAGGTGCTGTATGTAAGTTTTTGACTCTTCTAAAGCATAAAAACACCTTAACATGTTTGCAGATATTTCAGAAACATGCTCCGTGAACATTCAGTCAGATATTCTGCTTTGAACATGTGCATTACGTGCCGGAACATCTGTCTTTGTTTTGGTCATTTAACCCGCCCAATGCCAGTTTAGCCAATTATATTCCAGCACCCCGGGTTGCCAGATGGTGGAAATCAGCGCATTTCATTCATTCAGTCAGGAAGGCTCTCAAAGCATGCGTCTGTGACCGAAATGCGACCTCTGGTGGACAGTAGCAGACTCTGAAATGAGATGCAGATTCAGAGTTCCACATGAGGTTTTTATTAATTAGCAAATAATATAAATATTACGAGTGTAAACATTAGGTGAGCAGGTTACATTGTAACCCCGAGTCCTAACAACACGGTACATGGTTAGATTTGCAGTGATGAGCAATTTGGCTGTTTGCACCAGACGAAACAGGACAGAAATGTAAATACAGCCATTCAGAAGCACAGAATAGTGCACTCACTGCACTCCAGCCAAATGGTAAGGTTTATAATCTGATTAATACATAATAAACCTCTTTAACATGATTAAATGTAGATGCTGAATCACTGATATGTGTTGGTTTGCACCAGGGGCGTATCGGACATTTTAAAAGAGGGGGGGACGGCTGTATGAGATCATACGTTCATATAATTATTAATCACCTGTTTCTAAATGGTCCGTCTCTAAAAGCGAGGGGGGAGTCTCAGTTCTGAAGTTCAATTTCAGACGTTTTTATTTTATTGTTCCGATCTGAGCTGAACTATCTGCTGCTGCTTTCAGTAGTATGGCAATAAATGTGATGTAAAATGGCATTCAGACTCACATTATTAGCATTTCACACTGAATAAAGCACATGAGCTGTACCTGAGCTGATCATTAATCCTGTTGTTCAGCTGTGGGAAATATAAGCCTAAAATATACATTTCAGGTGTTGGTTGGAACAAAAACAATTTTTAACACCGGAAATATTCCTTCTATCGTGTGCCGTTACTTTTATGTAGAACACGACTTAAATCAGCCTTTAGGCTCAACAGTTAGGCACACTGCTGTTGGTGTCGTCAATCTGGCAACCGGCGCTTGAAGTGCCAGGAGTGCAATACCTAGTCCAACCACTGGGTGTCAAACTTACATACTGCACCTTTAAATTAATACAAGAAAAATTACATTTACCCCCCCCCCCCCATTTTACCCCCCCCACTCCACCCCACATATTAATTCATTTTTGATCTTCACAGTGATCTTCAGTTTTTTTTTGTTAGATTAGTTCATCAGTTTTGTCTTTATACTGACTAATCTAATGTATATGCACAAATATAATATTATAAAGTCTTTTATATATATATATATATATATATATATATATATATATATATATATATATATATATATATATATATTATTATAAAATCTTCTGTCATATGGCCCAGCTCTTATAATAAATAAAGATTTCTGTGAGCGAATGTGGGATTATCAGCACTGTTTTTCACTCACAATGCTACCGGCGGATTGTCCCAGGACCGGTCTGCGTCCAGCGCCTCTTCTGTGTCTGCTGAAGTATTGAGCTCTTTTACCGCTTCACTGACAGCAAATGATGGAGAACTTAACATCCGCTCGGCTCTTGAGATCAGAGAACCAATCCTATCGTCTGAATAGAGTTAAAAAAACAGGAGCAGAATGAGGAGTTTATCTGCACTGACACAGTCACATTCAACTTTACCCTTAACTATTATAAACCTTTTAGTTAATATACATGAACCTAATAAACAAAAGTCATAGCTGCCAGTGCAACATTATCAATCAGATTAGGTTAACATTAAAATATACAAAAAATAAACACAATTAAAAAGACATTGTGCATAGAAATAAAAATAACAAACAAAAGAAAACTCTTATTTAATAATTGTGTGTATATACACACTATATATTGTAATCAATGTTAATGAAATTACCATAAATGTTTCTTTGCCTGATACATTTTTTTAAATAAATGTATTAAATTTATATTATATTACTATATTATTTAATTAATTACATATATTATTGGTTACACTTTATTTTGATGGTCTGTTTGTTGAATTTAAGTCACATTGCATCTATATGCCAACTAATTTTCATTAGATTAGTAAGTTGACATGTACTTGCAAAGTTTCTTATAGTCAGTTAAATGTCTGTTGAAGGAGCAGATATCAGCAGATATTAAGCAGACAGTCTACTAATACTCAAATAGACCATCAAATCTATATTTAATATTTTAAACACTGCATAAATGTAGTGCTTTAAACTAATCATCACTAAAAGCATACAAATTAATATTCGGTAAAGACCGGCTTTTTAGTTTGTACTGTGTATTTTTATATATAGATTACATAAACACTACCTGACTAAAGTCTTGTCACCTCTCTAAGTTTTAGAAACACAAATAATAACTTGACTTCTAGTTGATGATTTGGTATCAGAAGTGTCTTATATGGAAGGTAAAGGCCTCTAGATGAGGCTTATTTGAGAACAATAAAATATGATCATGCCTTGATTATGAATGATTTGATTAGGACAGTAAAGTCTGACTCTGCTTAGATTAAAGTCTGGTCACTGAACCTTCAATAATGTCCAGTATAGAATATGTGCTCATGCTGCAGTGGAAACAGAATGAATATTGTGTCTGACTCCATCATGAGCTTGGAGGACTGCATCCATACATCTCTGCAATGACTCAAATCACTGATTAATAAAGTCATCTGGAATGGCAAAGAAAGCCTTCTTGCAGGACTCCCAGAGTTCATCAAGAGTCTTTGTGTTCATCTTCAACGCCTCCTCCTTCATCTTACCCCAGACATGCTCAATAATGTTCATGTCTTGTGACTGGGCTGGCCAATCCTGGAGCACCTTCACCTTCAGTGCTTTCAGGAGCTTTGATGTGGAGGCTGAAGTATGAGGAGCGCTATCCTGCTGGAGAATTTGCCCTCTCCTGTGGTTTGTAATGTAATGGCTATGGCATCTCTTTGGGTGATCAAAACAGGTTTATGAGGGCAGACCGGGGCATGTTTCACAAAACCGCCCAAATTTTCACTACCTGTCTATGTCACTTTTTACCCGCAAAAATAAATTTAAAACCACCCAATCTGGCAACACTGTCCACACGTGAGCAGCGCATATTTGAAGGCACGTAAAAAGCTTTGTGCACGAGCAGAGGAAATCGGCGCGCAAGCAAAGAGTTTCACATGCTGTAGGCTATTACATAAATGTGATCTCGACTCGTAATACTGCGCCCACGACATTTGTCATTGAAATAACGCCACAGGTAGTTAGTAGATCTGTGTAATAAAGGCCTGCCACCACAGCTGGAAAAAATCCTAGAGGAAACACTGATGTTTACAACAAACTTTTTTTGTATGTGATTAGTATGCAATAATCATTATTCAGCACTACAGGAAAGTACTATAATACAATATATGATGCTACATAATTTAAAACATTTCTAAAAAATATTCCATTACCAATGATATGTCTGTTTAATCCTGCGTACCTTTGAAAAGTGGTGGTGTGTTTGCCGTCTGGAGTGCGTGTGAGTGTATGTGTTGATAACGCAGCTCCCTCAGGCTGATGGCTTCTCCTGAGTGACTTTTGACCTCTGTCTGACTTCTGCTCTCCTCCAGCTCCGTGACCCATGGGGGAACTCTGTGGCTGCTCATCCAGCGTGGCAAATTCCGGTATGTGGGCGTGTCTAATGGAAGCCTCCGATTATGTGGGCGGATATTCGGAGGCGGAGCTTGACGGTGTGATCGTAAATGGCCACCATGGATGGTTTTTGCTGTTGGGTACAAACAGTTACAAAGTAACAAGTCATGCAGAGTTCACACTGCAGGGTTTTCAAAGTAGTCGTGTTACGGATGTTTTCACACTGCATGACTATCTGGAGTAGTGTCTCATCGCTCCTGTGTTTACATTGTAGGAGGTTTCACACTGCATGACTTTAAAATAGGAAGAATGTCCGACAACTTTGTCCAAACTAAGTCTCGCAACCAAACATATGCGAGAAGTGACATGGAAACATCGCGACGTCACGTAATCTATACATACCTGGCAACATTGGAATGTGAAAATAAGAGATACGCCCACCATAATAAGGGATTTCACTCTGTTTTAAATCGCATGTACACAATCCGTTTGGGAAACAGTGTCTATTTATCACTATGGAGCGCGTCAGCTGACAGTCACGCACCGCTACATGACTGTTTTGAGGATTGCATATGAAGGGGAGACGGCACCTGTAATGAAAAGGAAAGGGAATCCTGCCGTTTTTATACTTATTACAGAGTGTTTTCATGCCTTAAAGCGAAAGCACAGAACAGACTTGTATTTAAGAGCAAGGGCGGCCCCTGGTGGTTCGGCGGTATGGGTTGCGTATAGGGAGGATCGGCTCTTTAATGTTTATTCGCCACCCTTCAGAGAAAGACTGAAAATACGGGAGAAATACCTTTATGGGATGATAACGGGATAAAACTGTAAAATACGGGAGAATCCCAGGAAAAACTGGAGTGTTGACAGGTATGAATCTATATACTTTGTTATTAACTATAATGAGAAAGCCTGCATTTGCACTGCAGATCTTGATGGTCAATTCTGATTTTGTGACTGCATCCGATTTTTTTTTTTTTTAGCTGACCTGCTTAGATCCTCTTTTAAAGTTACTCTTGTCTGATTTAGGTTTTACTACAGTTTATGACAAAGTTCTCATTTTCCATCTTTTAATCTAGGCCTTTTTAAAGCAGTAGGCATCTTAATGTAATGTCCATGACGTGATTTATGCACGTGATGTAAGCCACAGTTTTATAATCGTTTATATTGGTTACGTGGCGGATGTTGCGCTCTCTCTCTCTCTCGTTAACATGCTTAGCCTAAATACTTGTGCTACATGACAATATAAAAGCTTTTTCAGCCCTCGTGTATGAGAATTAAGGTTTGGGAAGGTTTTTTATGTTTATTTTTTAACAACAAATACAGAATTATATAATAATATACAAAAGAAATACACCAGAGTGTACATAAAAAACATTCAGTAGTTAAAAATCTTATATTCCTTAAGAATATCACGTCGTCTTTGCTTTTTTATTAACAATGTTCTCCAAACTTGTGCACTAGTCTTTATTCACTTGAAGGAAGCGAACAAAATTTGGCTTTGATCAGCCCATGTTTATTTATGTGTTATTTTTGTGGACCAATTGGAGCGGTTTTTCAGGAGTACGGTCCCCCCGCCCACCGAATTGATTGACAGCTGCGCGTATTAACATGTCCCGGTAGTCACGTGTATAATCATATCAACAAGAGAGGACGAGCGCAAAGCAACCGGGAATAAACGGTCTGTTCAGTTCTGTTCAGTACCAGGCACTCGAATACCCTGTCAGATTAGTCTAGCAGCTGGGAATGAGCTATTTACAGTGTCTGCTATAATGTTAGTGTTGTTTTTGGTGATGAATATGGCCACTGTGGAAATACACAGTACAGTTACGATCTTATTACCACATTAGATCATTATGATAACATGATATTGTTGACTTCAGTGATTTCCTGAAGATAATTAACGCAACTGAAATAACTACAGTAGTCGCGATCGTCAATCTTATATGAAGCAAGAGATCTCGATGACATATGACGACGTGTGCAGGTGTAGTGGTGCTGTCCCATTTCTTAGGGGTAAATCTGAAGCCCTTCCGGTTCACACTCTATCTCATAGGCCAAGGGGAAGGGGTAACAAAAATAGAATTGGGATTGAGCCTTACCCAGCTCTGCAGGTGGACACAGAGAGCATTTGGGAAAAGTAGGGCCGCAGATGAGAGCAGGGCCGAGAGTTGAAGCTGTGTCCCACTGGAAAGCTCTCAGATCGGGTCAGGAGGGCGGAGGTGCGCGTCACTGGGAGAGAACCATCATTCGGGAGATCCAACAGGTCATCAGTGGTCAAACTGAGCCCGTCACAGTCTCTCCTGGTGGGGATATTCAAGAAACTCAGCTCTCTGTCCGTCAGACTCGACTTCAGAACTGAACACAATACAGGGAGGAAAAATAATTATGTATTTCGACAAATATTTCGACATGCTGTTTGTTTTGTTTTGTTTTTTTGAAACAAATCTATATAACAGGTAGAAGTCCTCTTGTGAATTTAGTTTTCTTTTTCAGATATTTCCAAATAATGTTTAACAGCAAGAAATTTTTCACAGTATTTCCTAGAATATTGTTTCTTCTGGAGAAAGTCTTATTAGAATCAGAATCAGAAAGAGCTTTATTGCCAGGTATGTTCACACATACGAGGAATTTTGTTTTTGTTGACAGAGCTTCTACAGTGCAACATGATAACAGAGACAGACAAAAAACAGATAATAAATATATTACAAGAAATATATTAAAATATATAAAAAAAAATACAAGTAGTGAATGCAATATACAAATTGACAAGTGTATGTTACAGTATATACTATATACAACGTTATATGAGCAGCTGTTATGTGCAAATTGGCATGCAAGTGTGTTGTTAAATAAGTGTATATGTGTATAAAGTGTATATCAGTAGTGATGTTGGTTACACAGTTATTATCATCAGGTGTCATGAGATGATTGCCTGAGGGAAGAAACTGTTTCTGTGTCGGGCTGTTCTGGTGCGCAGTGCTCTGTAGCGTCCACCAGAAGGTAACAGTTCAAAAGAGGCAGTGTGCTGGGTGTGAGGGGTCCAGAGTGATTCTGGCAGCCCTTCTGCTCGCTCTGGATAAGTACAGTTCTTGGGGAAGTAGGAAGGGTTGTACCAGTGATTCGCTCAGCAGTCCGAACTATTCGACGTAGTCTTTGGAGATCGTATTTAGTAGCTGAGCTAAACCAGACAGTTATTGATGTGGCAGATGACTGATTCAATGATGGAGGTGTAGAACTGTTCAGCAGCTCCTTTGGGAGGTTAAACTTCCTCAGCTGATGAAGAAAGTACAGCCTCTGTTGAGCTTTTTGACAATGGAGTCAATGTGAGTGTCCCACTTCAGGTCCTGAGAGATGGTGGTGTCCAGGAACCTGAATGGACTCCACTGCTGCCACAATGCTGTCCATGATGCTCAGTGGGGGGGAGAGCAGGGGGGTTTCTCCTGAAGTCCACTATCATCTCCACTGTTTTGAGCGTGTTGAGCTCCAGGTTGTTGTGACTGCACTAGACAGCCAACTCCTTAACCTAATAGCTTTATTTGGACTAGAATAAAAGCAGTTTTAATCTAAGAAAAACATTTAAGGCAGGGCTTAACTTGAGCCGGATTCTGCTCCAGGAAATGTCAGATATTCATCTTTTCGGTATTTATTTTAATGGATCCGGCATTAACTGTTGTGTGGTGAATACCTGCATGTGTGTGTCTGTGAGAGAGAGAGAGCGTATGAATGAGTCTCAGTGAAAAACCGCAAAGCAGTGTTGATTGTGTGTGTGTGTGTCGTGGCGTCACACACATAAGGTAGTCACTTTCGACCATCAGCTTTCTTGTGTTTACAATCACTCTCATTGGTTAGTGATGGACATAGGACGATAAACCGTTTTCAAGGTATACCGTGGTTTGGATAAATCAAGGTTTTAAAACCGCAACATTTTCTGTAATACCGTTCCTAAGGTGTGTGTACGATTTTCTATTTACGTTTTTTAGGGACAAGAAGCAGAAAAGATCTACAAAGGTGCTGTTTTAATTAGTAATAATCACTGTTTTGAAACTAATGAAGACAGCAGAAGTCAATGATTCATTTGAATTATTTAGCCTGACATGTTTCCTGCTGCAAACATTATAAATCTTTCAAAAATAAAATATATGTGTTCAAAGGGGAATTTTTTTTTAGTTTTTTTTACCAGACATTTAAATTAATATATATAGAGCAGTAATCACAATACTGTGAAATTTTTATCCAAGGTTATCATACCTGTCAGAATCTTATACCGGCCCCGTGACTACTTGGTGATTATTGTTTCGCAGCGCAGTGAGCAGCGAAAATAAATAGTGGCATCGTGGCTTACCCAAATAATATTTGTATTTTCAAAATGCCAAAGAGCAGTCACGCGTGTATATTATTTTAAAACCATGAGTAAACCTGATAATGAGCCTGATCAAAAGAGAATCTCTAGAAGATGAAACTGTGCCCCTGCACCAGGGGTCCGTTCATGGATTACTCCAATTATCGGATTGGTTATTGACGATTTGACATGATCCTGGATAGTTTCGTTCTTCAATCTCATTTGAGAGTTGTTGTCATAGCAACAGGTCTGGTAGCTCAAACCTGCTCCGGAGCAGATTAGATCGAGTCATTTCAAGTTAAGGTAATACTGAAAGTATGTACCAAATCCTGATATTTACATACAGTAGTAACCTGTAGGTTATATACACTGGGGAAAGCAGTAAAATAGTAATATATATATTATATATATTATATATATATATACACACACATTTAAAATTCATAATAATTGGTAATATTAAATAATTTAATATTACTGATAGTTAGTACTGAAAGTTTAAAAATATATATAAATAAAATTATGCAATCTGCTCTCCAAAATAAAAGTACAATACGGCGTGTTCTCTCCCCAAGGTAATCAAAGAGAACATTTATTAATATGGACTTTTGAGATACAAATGCGTATTTTAAGGTACCGACCCAGCTTTAGTACAATTTGTGTCTTATAATAGACATAATATTCCACTGTATTTTTGTTTGTTTGTTTTTTTTAAAGGAATAATAATTTATGCAGTCATGCACTTGTTTTGATAGATAATATGCTGGTGATTTGATGCTTTGAGAAGTTGCAGACACCTTTACTGATATCAAAATGCTTTTTTTTAATGCAAAATTTATTTAATTTAACCAATTAAGAAACTTAAATAGGACTAGGCTACTATAATCGAGAAAATCTGATCTAAAATGTAAAACTAAATGAATTGCTAAATACTCTTGACACATGAAAGTGTAAAGCCTGCAGCTCACAGCAGGTGTAGAAAGTTATTGCGTATCATATTTAACAAACCATTTCCTACGAATTTTATGTAATTTTGCTCACATGGAGAATTGAATATTAATCAGATGATGTCATTACGCTGCTGTGCCGTCAGCCTATCATTGCATTGCCGATCAATATTTCAAGGATGGATAGATCTGTCCTTCACAACACACAGAGATCTCAGATCAGTTCATCCAGACATTTTAATCTGATTCACGAATTTGTTTGAAGAACCAATTTAGCCAGAGATCAGTTATCAGGATTAAAAGATCCAGGATCTGCCAAATCACCTTAGATCATTTAGGCCAGTGGTTCTCAAACTGGGGGTCGCAGAGTAATTTCAAGGGGTCGCGAGAGTGATTTAAAAATTGTGTACTTTTCAGTGATTATAATAAATATTTTTCAGTATTACAAGTGAAAGCTAATATTTC
>NC_079455.1:44589598-44606771 GCF_903798145.1 Danio aesculapii | reverse complement strand
AGAAGAAGAAGAACTAGATATTAAAGTTTGAGGACAAACTTTATGGTGGCTTGAAAAGCCGAGTCTGAATTAGCATGTTACTAGCATGAATTAGCAAGTAACTAGCATGATTCTAACACAAATTAGCATGTAACTAGCATGATTCTAGCATGAATTAGCATGTTACTAGCATGTTTCTAGCATGAGTTAGCATGTTACTAGCATGTTTCTAGCATGAATTAGCATGTTACTAGCATGATTCCAGCATGAATTAGCATGTTACTAGCATGTTTCTAGCATGAATTAGCATGTTACTAGCATGTTATTAGCATGATTCTAGCATGAATTAGCATGTTTCTAGCATGAATTAGCATGTTATTAGCATGATTCTAGCATGAATTAGCATGTTACTAGCATGTTTCTAGAATGAATTAGCATGATTCTAGCATGAATTAGCATGTTACTAGCATGTTTCTAGCATGAGTTAGCATGTTACTAGCATGTTTCTAGCATGAATTAGCATGTTACTAGCATGATTCTAGCATGAATTAGCATGTTACTAGCATGTTTCTAGCATGAATTAGCATATTATTAGCATGTTATTAGCATGATTCTAGCATGAATTAGCATGTTTCTAGCATGAATTAGCATGTTATTAGCATGATTCTAGCATGAATTAGCATGTTACTAGCATGATTCTAGCATGAATTAGCATGTTGCTAGCATGATTCTAGCATGAATTAGCATGTTACTAGCATGTTTCTAGCACGAATTAGCATGTTACTAGCATGATTTAGCATGTTATTAGCATGATTCTAGCATGAATTAGCATGTTTCTAGCATGAATTAGCATGTTATTAGCATGATTCTAGCATGAATTAGCATGTTACTAGCATGATTCTAGCATGAATTAGCATGTTTCTAGCATGAATTAGCATGTTACTAGCATGATTCTAGCATGATTAGCATGTTACTAGCATGATTCTAGCATGAATTAGCATGTTATTAGCATGATTCTAGCATGAATTAGCATGTTACTAGCATGATTCTAGCATGAATTAGCATGTTACTAGCATGATTCTAGCATGAATTAGCATGTTTACTAGCATGATTCTAGCATGGATTAGCATGTAACTAGCATGATTCTAGCATGGATTAGCATGTTACTAGCATGTTTCTAGCAATGAATTAGCATGTTATTAGCATGATCTAGCATGAATTAGCATGTTACTAGCATGATTCTAGCATGAATTAGCATGTTTCTAGCATGAAATTAGCATGTTACTAGCATGATTCTAGCATGAATTAGCATGTTACTAGCAATGATTCTAGCATGAATTAGCATGTTATTAGCATGATTCTAGCATGAATTAGCATGTTACTAGCATGATTCTAGCATGAAGTTAAGCAGTGTTACTAGCATGATTCTAGCATGAATTAGCATGGTTACTAGCATGATTCTAGCATGGATTAGCATGTAACTAGCATGATTCTAGCATGGATTAGCATGTTACTAGCATGTTTCTAGCATGAATTAGCATGTTATTAGCATGATTCTAGCATGAATTAGCATGTTACTAGCATGATTCTAGCATGAATTAGCATGTTTCTAGCATGAATTAGCATGTTACTAGCATGATTCTAGCATGAATTAGCATGTTACTAGCATGTTTCTAGCATTAATTAGCATGTTACTAGCATGTTTATAGCATGAATTAGCATGTTATTAGCATGATTCTAGCATGAGTCAGCTTGTTTCTAGCATGAATTAGCATGTTGTTAGCATGATTCTAGCATGAATTAGCATGTTACTAGCATGACTAGCATGTCACTATCGTGTTGCTAGCACCTTTCTAGCAAGATTAGCATGTCAGTAGGATGTTAAAACTGTTAGCGTGTGTTAGAATAGCTAGTCACAGTCTCTGGGACAGTTGCTAGGGTGCTGAAATTGGTTGGCTAGGGAGTGGCTAGTAAGTTTAAAGGTAATCAGTGATTGGCTGCTGGCTAGACTGAGTTGAATGAGGCCAGACTCTAGTCTGTAGGACAGTCTGATGCAGAGTTCTGAGCTCACAAAGGTTGATCCAATGTTAAGTAAATGGGAGTCTTTTACAATGGAAGTCTATGGGACAGTTGCTAGGGTGCTGTAAGTGGTTGCTAGGGAGTGGCTAGTAAGTTAAAAAGTCATCAGTTATTGGCTGCTGGCTAGACTGAGTTAAATGAGTCCAGTTAGAAGTCTGTAGGACAGTCTGATGCAGAGTTATGAGCTCACAAAGTTTGACCCAATGTTAAGTCAATGGGACTTTTGGGATTTTTCTGGGTCGTTTTTCGGAAAAACCCAAAGTCGGATCAGTTAGAAAAGATATAGCAACCCGAGTCAGACCAGTTTGAAGGTTTGACGAAAGTTTGAAGTATGTAGCTTGAAAGGCCTAGGAGGAGATACACTTAGAAATTAGTCTCAGAAGAAGAAGAAGAAGAAGAAGAAGAAGAAGAAGAAGAATAATAATAAGTTTAAGATAGATAACAATATGCTGGCTTTTCAAGCCACCATAATAAAATGCATTATAGATAAAAACTAACATTGGACAACTTTCCAAAATGACATTTAAATTTGTAGTTAAATATATGTAAAGATGATTGTTTTCACAACTTTGTTCGTTAATCTGCATTGCGAATTAGTTTTTTCAAGTTGTAAATATAAATAAAGTGTAAATAAAGCCATTTTACATTGTATGAACTTGGAAAAGTGTAATAAAATGACACTTCAGTTAAAGTTATAAGCAAAAAATATTGCTTTCTGCTTTTAAAAGTCAAGTTTAATTAATTTTTTGATTACCCTTTTTAAATAAACCTTCGTAAAATTTACTATCACGCTGAGCATTTAAAATGGATTTATTAATAATTAACCATTAATAAATCAGCTTTAAGGGACATTATTTGATGTTTTTGATTGTCATTTTTTCCAGTGAAGCGTATGTAGTTTGTTCAGAAAACTCTTTATAACGCTCAGTGTGTTTTTAAGGCGACTCTTCAGTGTGTTTGCATGGATTTTTTTAAGTTGCCCTTTTCTAGCTCTTGAATGGCAGCTGTCAGTGTGTGTGTGTGTGTGTGAAGGATTTCTTAATGTCACTCTTTATCTGTTCACTTTATCCCTCACACACGTAATGAAAAGCCAAATGTCAGCTGATAAAACCTGAACATGAACATTTACTGCGGACACACACACGTGTTCAGCTGCAGGCCACGAATGTTTAGTTGTGTTTTATATTTAAAGGTGGAATAATCTGGTTTTACTTTTTGAATTAAGATGATTTTGTTTACTTTTGCAGATTATTTAGCTTGTTTTAATGAAAAACTGACATGTTATTTCCTAAAACAAAACAATATTTCTTGCTTGACTAGAAAATGCTTCTTTATTTCAATTTTTGTTTAGTTTTTTCAGATTTTTTGGACTTGAAACGAGACAAAAACTCTTAATAAGAACAGCATTTTTTGTCTGCTTTTCTTACTCTTAAGTTTTTGCCTTGTTTCTTGTCTTGAAATTCTGGAATCAAGAAGAGTTTTGTGAACATTTCACATATGTTTTCTGGGGAAAAAGACTTATTTTCCTTGCTGTATGTCCTTACTTTGGGTTTTCTAACTATAAAATTAATTCATTCATTTTCCTTCAGCTTAGTCCCTTTATTCGCCACAGTGGAATGAACCGCCAACTATTCCAGCACATGTTTTATGCAGCGGATGCCCTTCCAGCTGCAACCCAGTACTGGGTAACTATAAAATGTCCACTGAAAGTTTGAATAATGTCTGTTTTATTTGTGTAAAGATAATAAATGTATAAATTTTGTGTTTCTGTGTGTGGAAATGCCTCAGATAGGGTCAATAAATATATAAAATACAATCTTCAATGCTTTAAATAAACACTAAAGCTGTGGAATTTGAAACAATGCGAGATTTACATCATAAGACTTTATTGTTGTGATTAATGAAACATGGTTTCAGGGGAATAAAATCACTTGTTCTTTATTTATGGTCAAACATTTTGTGGAAGAACATGTACTTTTTTTTTTTTTTTGAAGGTTGCAAAAGATGTCGATCATGAATGCAAAACTAAAAAATTTCATCAATTTCTCTTGATTCCAACAACAAAATCCACATTGTTTATGTTTCTTACATGAATACAATGATTGAACAAACCAAGAATGAGGAAACAAACCAAAATAATCCGTTTAAAACTCAATTTAAAAAGCAGATCTTTGGGATTCAGTCCATTAATATCCTGCATTTGCTTTAAAAGTAACATCCAGTTAAATGCAATCTTTGGAACTGAAAACACAGACGTCAATATTCAACAACTGCTGAAACACTGAAAGAATGAAGTGTTTTTTACGTTAGTAGTAGATTGTCTGGTACGTTTCATCCCATGACAGAACTGTATTTGCATGTTTATCAAGACAAGATTGACACAAGTTGTGATTCAATATCGTCAAAACACAGTTTAAATCCAATTTCAGGAGTCGCTGTTGAGTTTCTGAAGAGAGAATGAAAGATTAACAGTCATGGCACGCTTGATCGGAAACATTGAATTTCTGATCAAATGCACGATGTTCCTATACACATCTGAGATGAATGCTTTAAAAATGAGATCGGGCTGTCATGCAAAAAAATAAAGTCAACAAAATGGATCCAGAACTTAAATGTGCTTTACAGACGATGCATTACAGGCTAGCTATAGTCATGCAAAAATCAAGCCTACGGCGTTGAATGACAGCTGCGATGCTACATTTTCACAGGGAACGAAAAGATGGTGTAAATAAAGTCGACTGTACAACAAATGTGACGGAAAATAAACAGCTGTAAACTCTGAGCTCATTCTAGCAAAAGCAATCCAAAAATAACATCCTTGTTGAGAAAAATAAACCGTAAAATAACGCATTAAATGAAGTAAAGAGAGAGAGAGAAAGAGAGAGAAAAAGACAAGCATTGTGTTTTTGGTAAGCGAATCTCGGCTATTACAAAATAAAATCACAACTTATGATGTATAAAGCTTTTTTTTTTTCTTTTTCATCTTGGTTTGTCTTGTCACAGTTACTAAAAAATAAGAGTAAGTGAATAATTTAATACATACGCTATAATAACAATACCCTAACACTATCTTCTATGAGGTATATCCGAGAAAAATTTGGTAAGAAAAGCGCGGTCTGCGTTCTCGACATGCTCCGGGTTTGGTTTTTTCTCTTCTGTTTCTTGTTTAAAGCTTTGCAACCATTGAAAGGAGAGGGAAAGGAGAAGCCTTTGGTATAGTTTTGTCAGTGTTTTCTTTGCAGGATTGCATTGCAAAGCACCATTTAAAACCGTCGCAGGTTTGTCCTGTCGCTGAGGTACGAACTGAAGAAGAAACAGAGGTCGAAACATCGCTTTGGTTCAAGCAAGGCACTCATCCAACAATATCTCATACTTTGCAACAAAAGCGCTTTCTATGTCTTTGTCGGGGGGGTATAATAAGTAAATAAACATTAAAAAGGTGAAAGTATTTTTTTTAAATGCAATTTTGGGTCAATCAAATCAATGCAGTTTCGACGTTTAACTGAAAACCTGACTTTTTTATTCATCGTAAATGCTACGAATATAGATCTGACTGATTAATATTTACTGTTTATAAATGTTTTAGTTTTCCAACATGATGAATTGATGCATGACCTGTAGCAGAATAAAGAAATAGCATTGCGTCTGGCGTTTGTGTCTTGAGCTTTCGACGGCAGGCGCTTTTTCCTGAAAATCATCCCGGACGAGCCCCCGCTTTGGTTTGCCGTGAGATGATTTGGTTTGTTCTTTGGTTTAAAGTTCGTCCCGCACAGAAACACCAATGCTGTTGTTGTTGTTTAAAGCCAAATCTTTGATCTAAAGTTTGGGATATTTCGGATTAATAAGGTTTACCACAGTAGTTTTATCGTTATGTAAACACTTTGAAAAAAAAAGTTTGCTAATAAATTTGCTTAAAAAGGGATCAGTTTATCATCTTCAATAGAATTTTTACTCTTAATACATTTCATAAACAATTACAGAGAAATTGCAAATAATGCATTGCACTGAAATTGTTATTTTAAAATAAAAAAAATTGCAATAGCACTTTCCTCTAAAATAAATAAATAAATAAAAGCTTTTAAAAAATCTATAAGTTTATAAGTCTGAGGTGGCGTCTTATTAGAATCTTTTTAGGAAAACTATACGGTCACACTTTACAATAAAATGTCATTAATGAACATGAACTACTAGTGGACAATACTTGTACATCATATCAATGGTTCAACCTTTACTAATGCATTATTAAAATCAGAATTTTAGCTTGTTAACGTTAGTTAACGCACCATGGGTTAACGAACTTATTAAATAACTATGCCACAGCCATATCACCCTGCAGCCCAAGAGCGGTTACTCACTGAAGCTAAGCAGGGCTGAGTCTGGTCAGTCTCTGGATGGGAGACCACATGGGAGAACTAGGTTGCTGTTGAGTCGTGTTAGTGAGGCCAGTAGGGGGTGCTCAACCTGTGGTCTGCGTGAGTCCTGATGCCCCAGTATAGTGAAGGGGACACTATACTGTCAGTGAGCGCCGTCTTTCGGATGAGACGTTAAACTGAGATCCTGACTCTCTGTGGTTATTAATAATCCCAGGGCACTTCTGGTAAAGAATAGGGGTGTAACCCCAGTGTCCTGGCCAAATTCCCCCAATCATCCCCATCCACTGAATTGGCTCTATCACCGTCTCTCCACTTCACTAATAGCTGGTGTGTGGTGAAGCACTGGCGCCATTGTCCTGTGGCTGCCGTCGCATCATCCACTTGGATGCTGCACACTGATGGTAGTGTGGAGAGACCCCTCCCCTCATGATTGTGAAGTGCTTTGAGTGTATGGCAATGCACTATATAAATACACATTAAGTTATGTAACATGAACAAATACTGTAATAAATGTACTGTTCATGTTAGTATATGCATTAACTAATGCACCCTTATTGAAAAGTCTTACCAGTTATATTTTGCAAGTTGTATTTAAAACGCTTATCAATGCACATGTTGAATTTCGAGGGTTTTTATATTAAATATAAACAAAATACAATATTCTGTTGATCCAAAAATATTGTAGAACATTTGCTGTTTGTAATTGTTTAAAAATATTACTAACAATTCATAACGAAAGTGTTTTAAAGTCAAATTCAAGGCAACTATTTTAATTTTAATTTCATAACTAATTTCTTTAATTAATTTAGCACAAAATTATGCTGTTAAATTTCAGATTTTCTTTAATAAATATTACATTTTAAGGGTTTTGTTTTAATACACTAATAATTGTTTAAATCAATTATTAGCAATACTTCTGAGAAAATCCCACACCATTCATTCATTTTAATCGGGGTCGCCACAGTGGAATGAACCACCAACTATTCCAGTCTATGTTTTACACAATGGACGCCCTTCCAGCTGCAACCCAGTACTGGGAAACACCCATACACTCTCACATTCACTCATACACTACGGCCAATTTAGTTAATCAGTTCCCCTATAGCGCATGTGTTTGGACTGTGGGGGAAACCGGAGCACGCGGAGGAAACCCACACCAACACGGGGAGAACATGCAAACTCCATACAGAAATGCCAATTGGATCAGCCGGGATTAAAACCAGTGACTTTCTTGCTCTGTCGCTCCTACACCAATTCTTTTATGTAAAATTTTGAAATGAACACAAGGCATGACTGAAAATACTGCAAGTTTGTCAACAACTAGCGATCAGAAGCATCAATGTTTCTGTGCAGGACGTATCACTGCTAGCCATGTGTTATTTTACTCCTAAGACACGATCAGATCCGCACAGATCTCCAGCTGGACGTCGAATCCCGTTCGCTCCATTGCACTTATTTTTCCGAGGAGAGAAGAACACCCGAGTCCGAAAAGAGAGAGAGAAGAACAGAGAACGAGAGTGTGGAAAATAGCCAAATATCCAGAGCATGCCGTAAGAAGCGCAGACCGCACTCGAGAAGAGAAAAGAAATCTTTGGTATCTTTGGTTTTCATCATCAACACGATTAAAATTACAAATGGAAAATTCAGTGAGGTAGCCTCTGTGGTTCTCACTATAGAGATAGAAAGACTTTTATACACACACACAAGTCAGTCTTGGAAGCAGCTTCTTCTAGTTATTTTTTTTTAAGGGATTTTCCTCTGTCCTTCTACGAGTGAAGCGATGAACAAACGGCCTCTCAGCGTCCGTGGGGTTTGTTTTGATCTTTGGTGTATCTTTACGTTGAATATCTCCGTTTAACGTGTGGCCTCGTGTACCATCTCCAAAATATATATATATTAGCAATCGCAAATGTCCTTCAGGAGAGATTGTTTCCTTTCGAAAGGACGAGCAAAATCAAAAACATATACACACATCACAAATAAAAACCTGATCAAACACATTTCAGAATCATTGGTGGAAAAATACACAGTTGCTTTCATTTTTCCTTTCAGGTGAAATCAAATTAAACTTAAAGGGATAGTTCACTTAAAAATGTTGATTCCTGGATCGTTTATTCACCCTTAAACTCTTCAAAACCTCCACTGATACAAATGATGTCTGCAAACTTGCTGCAAACAATTTATGTGTGTTGAGTTTATACAAACAAATTCAATTTAATAGTGTTCAACTTAATTTGTTTGTTTAAACTCAGCCCAAAATAATTGTTTATAACCCCTTACTTAAAAGATTTCAGAAAATCCAAGGAATCATCATTGCTGTTTGTTCGAGCTATTTATTTAAAATGAGTTGAATCAACACAATTCTTGAGTTTTTTTTGTGGATAACTTAATTGTTTTATGTTCAGTCCACTTAAATTAGTAAAAACAATTAAGTTAACTTGTGATTTGTGTTGGGACAACATGAAAGAATTGTGAAACCCTTCATTTTTTTTTCAGTGTACACTGTTCAGACTAATTTAAAATGAGTTGAAACAACAATTCTTGAGTTTTTTTTGAGGCAACTCAATTAGCAAATAACTCAATAAATTCGTAAAAAAAATTGTGATTTGTGTTGGGACAACATGAAAGAATTGTGTAAAACCCTGCTTTTTTTTACAGTGTACACTGTTTGTTCAGACTTATTTAAAATGAGTTGAAACAACAATTCTTGAGATTTTTTGAGGCAACTCAATTAATAAATAACTCCATAAATTCGTAAAAAAAATTGTGATTTGTGTTGGGACAACATGAAAGAATTGTGTGAAACCCTTCATTTTTTTTACAGTGTACACTGAAAAAAAACTATTCAAAGATGATTCCTTGGATTTACTCAATTTTTTTACGTTAAGTGGTTGTAACCAATTTATTTGGGCTGCATTTAAACAAACAAATTAAGTTGAACATTGTTAAATTTAATTTGTTTGTTTAAATTCAACACAAATAAATTGTTTGCAGCAGTTTTGTATGCAACACTTTTTTCAGTGTACACTGTTCAGACTAATTTAAAATGAGTTGAAACAACAATTCTTGAGTTTTTTTTGAGGCAACTCAATTAGCAAATAACTCAATAAATTCGTAAAAAAATTGTGATTTGTGTTGGGACAACATGAAAGAATTGTGTGAAACCCTGCATGTTTTACAGTTTACACACACACAAAAAAATAAGTTTTCTGTTTGTTCAAACTACTTATTTAAAATGAGTTGTTTTTTTGGGACAACTTAATTGTTTTATGTTTAAATTTGTAAGCTAACTTAATTCCTTTATGTTGTCCCAACACAAATCTATTGTGTTAAATTTTTTTACAGTGTATTTAAGTTTCTTGAACACAAACGTAGATATTTTACTCATTAATTTTCCTTAAGCTTTGTCCCTTGTTTATCAGGGGCCACCACAGTGGAATGAATCGCCAACTATTCCAGCATATGTTTTTAACTTAGAGGATGCCCTTTTTGTGGCAACCCAGCACTGAGAAAATATTTTAGTCAATTTATCATTATTTTGTTGACTCAGTGGTTAGCACTGTGGCCTCACAACAAGAAGATCGCTGGTTCGAGTCCTAGTTGGGCCAGTTGGCATTTCTGTGTGGAGTCAAAACATTTATTAAACAAATTTATTTATTAAAATAATATTTTAGTCACCAAACTTATTTAGAAACTGAAAGATAAGACAATTAAATTCAAGCTAAATTTTGGCTCAGTGGTTAGCACTGTGGCCTCACAGCAAGAAGGTCGCTGGTTCGAGTCCTAGCTGGGTCAGTTGGTGTTTCTGCGTTTGCATGTTCTCCCGGTGTTGGCGTGGGTTTCCTCCGGGTGCTCCGGTTTCCCCCACAGTCCAAATACATGCACTATAGGTGAATTGATGAACTAAATTGGACGTAGTGTATGAGTGTGTGTGTGTTAGTGTGTGTGTGTGTGAATGAATGAGTGTGTATGGGTGTTTCCCAGTACTAGGTTGCAGCTTGAAGAGTGTAAAACATGTGCTGGAATAGTTGGCGGTTCATTCCGCTGTGGCGACTCCTGATAATAAGGGACTAAGCCAAAGGAAAATGAATGAATGTATGTAAATAAATGTCAAGAGTTTTGTTTTATAACACTTTTTTTACAGTAGAATAAATGATGAAGTTATTTCTGTGTGAACTACCCCTTTATGAGTCATTTTAACTGAAACATCTTGTATAACTTAAAAAACATAAGTTGGACTTATCTTCATGACTTATTGATCAGATCATTTTTTTTACAGACAAAATTAAATACAGCCTTTGCGTTGCTTTTTAAAGTAAAGCTAACTAATAAATTACCTGCATCTTTGATGCGCTAGTAGTCTTAAATAATCAATTACATCTAATTAAATAAATAATTAATAAGGAAAAACAAACAAACTATGCATACTAGTCATAAATAAATACGTCTGATGCTGTCCAACATGCAAGTAAATGTAAACTTTGGCAAGCTAATCGGGAAAACAGGGATTTGGCAATTAAATTAGGCTCAATCATGACAAGAATAAATTACATAAATAAATCACATATTGCAAAATGAAACCATCATCGTCGTACAGAGGCGTTAAGTACTAAGACAAGCAAAGGAAAGCTGTGATCAACGTCTTTGGACTAGAAGCTTTTAAAGAGAGAAACCTAAAGGATAAAGCTATTCGACCTACAGTCTGCAGTTTCCTCTCTAGTGTTTTTTTTGTGTGTTTTTCTTTTTATTATTGGCAGATTATTGGCTTTTCAGTTTGGAAATATAGTGTTGTTTTAGCGCCAGCTCTCTCAAACATGGGATTTTGGGATGGAGACTAACGTAAGAGGAAATAATAACTAAAAAGATGCAATTCTTTGGTTTGGTATTGATCTGTTTATGGGTTTAAAAGTCAAACTATAGGTGGTTTATTGAGTTTGCATGTGCGTAAAGGTGTTTATCTTTGGTAAGCCCGTCAGGCTGAGTGACACCTTTAGTTTTAGCTGCAAAAACAGAAGATTTGAAATACATAAGTACTAAACAATCCCATGTTTGCGGAGGAGGTCGATTGCGGGAAGGGTAAATTGCGGCGGGTGTTACTCTTGAATCTTTGGTATTGTAGCTGATGAGGTTTTTGTTGTTCTTTCCGTTTTTTTGGTTTGAAAAAACTGCATAGGCACACATTAAAAGACAATCTTCAGCTTGGTTTTGAGAGACGCATCGTTCTCCGATGTCGCAGGTAAAAGCTCCGTCGCATTGAAACCCTTCCGATCCCATTCTGCTTCCAATGTCTCGATGCAGCGAGCGCGGACAAATCCCCCGCTTTGTTTGCTGCAGGTTTAGTGTTTGGGTTGTTTCGCTTCCTCTTTGTTGTCCTTTGCTTAGGTGCAGAAAAGTTTCTTTGGTGTCGATTTGTCAATAAATAGAAAAAGTCTTTTAGTGTCCGTGTTTTTTAGGAGATGGGGGGGGGGTTTGGGTGATCCATGCTGGAGAGTATCTGCTTACCGGCTCAATATGTTGAGATTTAGGAAAGTGGCACTGGTGTGGAGATTGTCCTCTTAAACTCTTTTTAAAGGCCCTGATCACCAGTGCCAAAGTCTGAGAAAAGTGTGTGTGTAAATGTGTGTGTGGTCTTGTTTTTATATCCTAGTGGGGACTTAAAGAGACAGTTCACTCAAAAATGGGATTATATTTACTGATCAGTCACTTGTTTGAGTTTTAATAGTGAACATTGAAAACCATTTGACTTGTATTTTTTGTTCCTACTATTGAAATCAATGGCGTTCAGCAGAAGAAATACTTAGAGGTCCTGTGAAAGTCTTTGAAATGTGCGTTTTTTAATTCGATGATTGACGTAATCTCAATTGAAACATGAAGAGAGGGCGGGGTATATAGTAGCCCCTCCCCTTTGTTTAAAAACAGCCAATAGCGTTTGGTTTTATCACAATTCTGACAGAGAAAATGGATCAGCTCAAGTGCATCAAACTAACAGCCAATGAGAAGAAGGGGGCGGGGCTTGTCAGAAACTAGACAGCATTTTGATTGGTCAGAAGATTTGAGAAACTGAATTAAAATGTTGACGACAATTTAGGTGGAAGCGACAAATTTTGGATGTTTGTGTCAGGTTAATATGAATTTTGTCGCCGTTTTAAAGCACTCTTGCTTATAGACAACCTTAAATCTAACATCTAAAAAACGTTATTTTAATTTCACGGGACCTTTAAGTTGTAGATTATAACCGTTTTTATATACATCAAAATCTTTGAGTGTACTGTCACTTTAAATCTGAACGCACACAGACTCTTGGGGACCTAAAGTGAGGTCTTTATGACGTAAGCATGCTTATATATTACCCATAATTATATATTTATGTATTTAAATTTTAAAAATTGCAGATTATTTGTTTTTTTGTAAGTGTTAGCTTTAAGAGACTGAAAATACTAACGCCATCTCACGGCAACTGTTTAATGTAGTGGCTGATTTGTACGATCATTCATACATTGTATTACGATTTGCTAATCCACCAATGAGGTGAGTTTGGGGGCGGGGTTTTTGTGTCACGCCTCCTTTCAAAAATCTTACATTTTCATACAAATCAGCCACTAAACACAAAAAAAGTCCCATTTCCTTGTGAGATCAGCGTGAATGTACAGTCTGCACAGTACAAACATCATTACGTCAATATGAAGTCCCCATAAGGATAGCAAACCTCTCTCTCTCTGTGTGTGTGTGTGTTGTGCATTGGTTTGGATTGAGTGTGTTGTACAGACAGAATCTTGCGAGTTGTATGTTCTTCAGGTTGTATCATCCTGAGTTATTTTGAACCGTTGAAGAACATTGGGTGTGGTCCAGCCCTGCTCTATTGCCAATGTCATGTGCTTCAGGATTGTGCTCACAAAACCCGGCCGGAATATAACGCGCTGAGAAATCAGTGTGTGTTGTGCTTTGTGCTTCTGATGTTCAGAGGCACATCAGTGTGTTTGAGGAAAAACGGCAATCCGATGCAAAACCTTACGCCACTTTTATGGGTGAATCTCATGCCACGTGCATAGGATGTTTACTGAGAATTGATTACACTCTCAGAAATAAAGGTACAGGAGCTGTCACTGGTACATAAAAGATACATATTTGTACCCAAAGAGTCCACAATGGTACCTCAAAGGTGCATATTTGTACCCAAATGTACCTAAAAAGTACCTTTGATGTACCATTATGGACCCTTCAGGAACAAACATGTATCTTTTGAAAAGGTACTGCCCCAGTGACAGCTCCTGTACCTTTATTTCTGAGAGTGTACTTCATTTAAATAAATAAATGAATGAATAAAGCTCATTTTTGGAGGAGAGTCTTATGAGAATTGATGTTATTTGAGTTGAAAATAATAAGAAAAAAGATCAAATTATTAAATATAAGAATGATTATTAATATTATTATTAAAATTATTAATATTTTTTTATTTTTTAGTTATCTTTCTTATTATTTTTGCTTTTTGTTGTTGTAAATGTCTGTATGCATCACATAAATGCACTTAAAACGTGATTTTTTTTGTTTTGAGTTGCAGGAATTTATTATTTAATAATAATTATTTAATAATTTAATTTAATCTTCAATTAGAGAGACGACTTAAGATAGTGATTAAACTGATCTATCTGTAAAATGTGTTAAAAATAACACATTTTGTAATTATGCAAGTAAATAACTGGTCGAATGCTTCAATTTCAAGCATTGACTCACTTCATTTTGATGCAGTTTCTTGCACAGATGAAAAATATAACGAAATGAAGAGAGCTTATGTTTAAAACCACCTCATTTCCTCTTGGAATCAAGTGATCTTTGTGACTTTTATGAAGTTATTTTGTCATTTTAAGCCTAAATGAATTAGTATTTTAATAATAATGTACACTTATGCTTTTCAAGTAATTGCATTTTGCTTTTACTTTTAGGAAAAGTAATCCTGCAACCCAATACAAAAACACACACAAATCAATCCTCTTAGATTTGGATGCAGTTGTGAGATTCTCCCGTCACACACACTTCACTTCGTTCATCTCTATAAATCAGAGCTGTTTTAAAGACGTGAAGCTGAACATAAAGCGTGTGTGTGTGTGTGTGTGTGTGTGTGTGAGATTTCTTTTTCTTGGGGGGGTGTTTCCTCTTAAAGTTGTGTTTGTGAGCCGGTAAGCAGAGCGCTTCTCCGCTTTTTGGGGATGATGATTTCTCCTGCACTGTAAAAAATATCCGTAAATTAGCAGTTTTCCCTATATTGTGATTCCTGTTTACATATTTCCCCATTTATTTCTGCGTTTGAATTGCATTATGGGAGCTTGATCTTTCTTCTGACAACTTTTAACCTTGACAAGGTGGAAAAAAGGTGACATTTTTAAGTTTTAAGTTTTAAGTGTTATATTGTCTGGGTTGGTGTTGTTATTACTCTACAGAAACCCTGTAGTAAACTGTTGTCTGTTATTTCACAGACACATTTCTCTAGATATGATGTCTTATACATTATATGATTATTTCAGACTACTGAAATGGCAATAAGAGTTGAGTTCAATTTTCAGCATCAAAACTGGACAGAGAAAAGATCAAGGCTGGTAATAAATTGAAAATATTTGTACATATTTGACCCACATTTGGGTTGAAATAACCTAGCATTGTTTGGAGTATTGTTTTTGGGTCAAATATGAACAAACTTAACCTTTGGGTTTAAAAGAGTCATTGAAATTGAATTGAAAAATTAATGGTTTCCCAGTCAAAACAACATCAAAAACCATATTTGGACCACCATATTTGGACCAACGTTGGGTTATAACTCATAATTATTTAGAGTATAACCCAAATGGTTGGGTTTGTCCATATTTGGGCCAACGTTGAGTTATAACTCATAATTATTTAGAGTATAACCCAAATGGTTGGGTTTGTCCATATTTGGGCCAACGTTGAGTTATAACTCATAATTATTTAGAGTATAACCCAAATGGTTGGGTTTGTCCATATTTGGGCCAACGTTGAGTTATAACTCATAGTGTTGTTAAACAAATGTGGGTCAAATATGGACAAACCCAAATGGGGTTCAGTGTCATGTAAGTTTAATTTTAATAATGAACCTCAATGTTGGGTTTGCCCATATTTGATCCAAATAACAACCCAGAGTGCATTTTTAGTGTGCACTCAAAAACATTTGCTGGGTTATTTCAACCAAGTTGAAGAACTGCTGGGTTCATTTATTAAATTCAATTTATACCCTAAATTTTACCTTGATTGTTGGGTTTGTCCATATTTGGACCAACGTTGGGTTATAACTCATAATTATATAGAGTATAGCCCAGATTTAACCCAACGGTTGGCTTTGTCACACATTTGACTTGAATTTTCAACATCAAGTGTGGACAGAGCAGACCAAAAACATTTAACCCACATTTGGGTTGAAATAACCCAGCATTGATTAGAGGGTTGTAACACAAATTTGGGTCAAATATTAAGCATTGGGTTTAAAAGTGTCATTTAAATTTTATTAATGGTTTCCCAGTCAAAATGACATTTTTTTAACTCAATTTAGAGCCTAAATTTAATCCAGTGGTTGGGTTTGTCCACATTTTAGACCAACATTGGTTAATAACTCATAATTATTAAGAGTATAGCCCAAGTTTAACCCAATGGTTGGGTTTGCCAATGTTTGGACCAATGTTGGGGTATAACTCATAATTATTTAGATGATAGCCCAAATTTAACCCAATGGTTGGGCTTGTCCATATTTGGACTAACTTTGGGTTAGAACTGATAATTATTTAGAGTATAACCCAATGGTTGGGTTTGTTAATATTTGGACAAACGTTGGGATATAACTCGTAATTATTTAGAGTATAACCCAAAGGTTGGGTTTGTTCATATTTGGACCAACATTGGATTAAAACCCATAATTATTTAGAGTATAACCCAAAGGTTGGGATTGTCCATATTTGCTTCAACATTGGGTTATAACCCATAATTATTCAGAGTATAACCCAATAGTTGGGTTTGTCTATATTTGGAACACTGTTGGGTTATAACATAATTATTCCGAGTATAACCCAAAGGTTGGTTTATTCATATTTAGACCAACATTGGGTAATAACTCATAATTATTTATTTAATTATTTAATTATTAATTATTATTTAATTATTGAATTTTACAACAGGCCGACGGCAGAGATCAAAGCTCCATAATGGAATTCTCCAGCGTCCATAAAGGGGAAACCCACAACATAGGGAAAGTGTTGATTGGCAGGTATTTTTTACAGTGTGTGGATCACGCTTTGGTGCAAGTGCTGGAGGAGCTGTTGTTGGGACTGCCCTCGTCCAGCCATTTATCCAGGCTGCGTCTGCGGGCGTTCATGAAGAAGTTGCTGACCGTGCTCAGCTCCAGTCCCAGCTGCTGAGAGATGGTCATCTGCATCTCTTTAGATGGACGCTTGTTCTCCTTAAAGATGGCCAGAAGAGTTCGCCGCTGCAGGTCCGTGAAAACCAGACGCGACTTCTTTGGTGTATTGCTCCTGTCTTTGCTCGGGTCCTGCTCTTTTCTTTTGCACGCTTCGGGGGTTTCGTTTGTTGGAAAGGAGACACAAGAGAAACACAAGAAACACGTTAGAATCCAGCACACAGTTAAAGCACACATGACATCAAACCTAACCATATTGACTTTATTAGCTCACACTGAGAGTTTTGTGCTGGACAATTCATCTGTGCATGTCGTTAAGACAATAGTT
>NC_079455.1:44562098-44587098 GCF_903798145.1 Danio aesculapii | reverse complement strand
AGAAGGTCACTGGTTCGAGTCCCGGCTGAGTCAGTTGTTGTTTGCATGTTCTCCCCGTGTTGGTGTGGGTTTCCTCCGGGTGCTCCGGTTTTCCCCACAGTTCAAACACATGCGCTATTGGGGAGTTCATGAACTAAATTTGCCGCAGTGTATGAGTGTGTATGGGTGTTTCCCAGTACTGGGTTGCAGCCGGAAGGACATCCGCTGTGTAAAAAATATGCTGGAATAGTTGGCGGTTCATTCCGCTGTGGCGACCCCTGATATATAAGGGACTAAGCCAAAGGAAAATGAATAATTGTATTTATTTATTTATTTTATTGTATAACCATCAGGAACAAACATACAACACAATATTAAAGACGAAACGTAAAAAAACGACTATAACAATGGTTAAAAAAGCCAACAAATATACATAACTAAAAGATAACAAATTAAATACACAAAGCATAGTGTACACAGGTTCATTGTGAAAACGTAGCCCTACAGACGTTTCTGGAGACCGCGAATTACGTAGGCGGAGGTACGTATGGCTGCATTTCATTTTTTTAAACGAATGCTTCGGGGCGGTGTGACGCCGTTCCTTTTCGCGCTTACCAGCTGACCTCCATATGGATGGCATTCCGGCTGCAACCAGTTTGTCCCGTTAGCGCGCTCCGTACGTCTGCGGACTTGAGACGCAGGGAGGCGTTGACCACGAAGACGGAGTTTGAGTCCGGTGAAGAGCGGTTCCAGAAAGCCGACGAGGGCTTTTATTTTTTTGGATTGCTTTTGAAACCTGTTGATTGGGTATAGGGAAGCGGGTGGGCGGGTCAATTGATAAAATTGGTTGGGTTTAGGGAAGGGGGAGGGAGGGTGAGTCAGCTGATCGTTCGCTCAGTCAGTCAAAAAGTGAGTCAACAGCAGCCTCTGGTGGTTTTACGTGAGAACAGCAGGCGCGAATGGCACTCGCGAGGGAAATTTGGGATCTCAAAAAGCGTACACAGCGGCCACTCGTGGATTCGCGAAAACAAAAACTGCAGAAAAACGAGCCAACAGGACATATTTCACGGTCTCCAGAAACGTCTGCAGGGCTACGTTTTTAGAATGAGCCTGGGTTGGTTTGTGTATGTACAATTTTGCCAATAAAATTAAGAGATTAACAATATATTCAAGACTTTTTGTTGGATTTGTTTTCATACTGAAGAAATAATATCTTTTATAGTAAAATAATAACTACGTTTTGTCACTAGATCCTTCCAGAAATTGTTTACAATGTTGCATTCAAGAAATAAATGACAAAAGCTTTCTTTATCCACATTGCAGAAACCACAGATGTCCTCCGTTTCAATGTACTTCGAAAATAATAACGATTTTATCGGGTAAATTGTACGTAGTATTTTAAAATTAATTTCCTTAATTTTTATTCATTTTCTTTTCGGCTAAGTCCCTTTAATAATCTGTGGACGCCACAGCGGAATGAACCACCAACTTATCCAGCATTTGTTTAATGCAGCGGATGCCCTTCCAGCTGCAACCCATCACTGGGAAACACACTTATTCACACACACATACACTACGGACAATTTAGCCTACCTAATTCACCTGTACCACATGTGTTTGGACTGTGGGCGAAACCGGAGCAACCGGAGGAAACCCACGCAAACGCAGGGAGAACATGCAAACTCCACACTGAAACACCAACGGACCCAGCCGAGGCTCGAACCAGCGACCTTCTTGCTGTGAGGCGACAGCACTACCCACTGCGCCGCCCTAATTTTATCATCAATAGTGTATTTGAAAGGAGTTAACCAGGCTCTTTTCCAATTAATATTAACTATGATAGAGTTCCAGAAAATAAATAGCCTCTAGGAGTTATTTTACTTTGCTTCTGAAATATATTACGAATATGTTAATTAGCACATTTTTTGTCAGTCAACTCAACACCATCTACATGTAATTTTGGGTTTACAACAGAGAATTATAGCAAATATGATGTTAAACAAGTTGAATAATGTTTACAGGGATAGATTTAATAACTGAATTAAATTCTCTAATCAATATTGGGAAATGGTGAATAGACATCAATTATTTGTATGATAGAATATTCCCGGCACTGTCCAAGAGTTGTAAAAGATGATTAATGTCTCTGTTACAGGTTTGTTCTGATTGCTTAAGCACAATTTTGAAATTGAGGCTTATTTTGTCAAAATACCACACACAATTCACACATCCACACACACACACACGCACACGCACACGCACACACGCACGCACACACACAGCAGAACACATCAGCTCTTTAGCAAAATAAAACACTTCATTCAAAACTTTACAACACTATAACAGAACACACTTTTATCACCGTACAGAACACACACACACACACTCAATATAAATCTGTTTGCTTCATTTACACACTGCTGTAATCAATCTTAAACTCCCGTATCATTTCTAACTGGAAAACATCGGGGTGAAGTTAGCAGCTTTGCAACAAAATTTGGCCAGATCTGGAGACGAGTGATGGACATCAAATATCTGTGAAATTGGCAGGTATTGACCTAAAGTTGAAGTATCTTTCTACTCTTTCGGCTTCCCTGTGTTTTCTTTTCTCCTGCAAGACGGCCTCAGCTGGAGGAAAACAACTTCTCCCGGATAGCAAGATAAGGAGACGCTCTGAAATTCCTGCTCCCCGTCAAGGACACCTGTTGGACTATACAGGCTTACACACACAGATACACAGCACGACACTTCCTGGCCCCAATCCAACGCCTTCGTATGCTTTCACCCACTGGAGGGGGTGGGCGGGTCTGTGACCAGCGCCTCCATGGCTGCAGGACCTGATGGCTGCCCGCCCCTACCGGACTATATCCACACCCCCTGTTCCCATCCCCTGTGGCAATGTTATGTCTTGTCGGTGTGTTTTTGTGCTAGATTGCTGGGGCTTTTTCTTCTCCCTGATCTCACATTGCTCTAACTTAAGAGCAAGGTGAGAGGGACTTTTTTTTTGCCTCTCTCTCCTGATTGTATTTTATTTCCTGTTCCACCTCCTGTGACCTGTCTTCCCTGGAGTTGTGATGTCTGTGCACGGTCGGGGGGTTCCATTTACCTGCATTTCGTTGCCTTGTACTTGTACATGTGTGATGACAATAAATTGAATCTAATCTAATCTAAATCTAACTGACTAACACTGATATAATCAGGGTTTGAGAGATATTGCTATACAGTGCATTAACATACTGTATTCACCAAACAGTGATAGACTGACAGCTAAACATTGCCCTATCCTAACAATCCATTCAACAATGTAAAGCGTATTTATTCAGCTTTCTGCTGATGTATTTCAATGTAAAACTAAAATCCCATCCCGTCTCCTGTTTACCAATCTTCCTCACTTCTGTGCTTCCTCTTCAACACCGCAACATTTGCTTATTCATTCATTCATTTACTTTTCAGCTTAGTCCCTTTATTAATCCAGGCTCGCCACAGCGGAATGAACCACCAACTTATCCAGCATATGTTTTACGCAGCGGATGCCCTTCCAGCTGCAACCCATCTCTGGGAAACATCCATACACACTCATACACTATGGACAATCTAGCCTACCCAATTCCCCTATAGCCCATGTGTTTGGACTGTGGGGGAAACCGGAGCACCCGGAGGAAACCCACGCCAACATGAGGAGAACATGCAAACTCCACACAGAAACGCCAACTGACCCAGCCGAGGCTCGAACCAGCGACCTTCTTGCTGTGAGGCGACAGCACTACCTATTTTACATATTTATTGAAGACTACTATTTATAGCTCTACTACTGTAAACATGTTTAGTGAAGACTAATAGTTTATACCTGTTGCTTTTTTTATTGTGGTTCCAGCTGATTGGTGCGTCTACAGTTTTACAGCAGTGTGTGTGTGTGTGTGTGTGTGTGTACACCTGATGGCTGTGTTTAACCCAGGCATGGGGAAACTCGATCCTGGAGGGCCGATGTCCCTGCAGAGTTTTGCTCCAACACTAATCAAACACACCTGAACACCCTAATTAGTGTCTTCAAGATCACTAGAAAGCTACAAACAGGTGTGTTTGATTAGGGTTGGTGCAAAACTCTGCAGGACACCGGCCCTCCAGGATCGAGTTTGCCCATCCCTGGTTTAACCCATGGTTCATGTGTGTGTTCACTTGAAGGCCTTTGCTTTGAAATTGCAAGGAAATTCCATCATGACAAATATCTGTGTCAAAAGCATCCGAGAGTGTTCAGGGATTTGCAGATCACCGTGTGTAATGTTGTGCAGGAAGTGTGAAGCTGACAGCGTGTTTACAGTAGTGCAGATCTAGCCTTGTGTTTTGCTCCTTCACTGAATAAAATTACTCAAAGATGATTCCTTGGATTTACTCAATTTTTTGACGTTGAGTGGTTGTAAAGAATTTATTTGGGTTGAATTTAAACAAACAAATTAAGTTGAACATTATCAAAATTAATTTGTTTGTGTAAATTCAACACAAATAAATAGTTTGCAGCAGTTTTGCATGCTACACTTATTTCAGTGTTGAGTGTGCGGTTTTGCTAACTGTGGGAAAAGTTTAATTTGAGTGTGTTAGCAATCATGAACAACTGTAAACCGATTTACTAAGCATAAGGATTTATTTGAAGAGGTTATATTACTATTATTCCAAATGAAGGAGCAGTGAGGAGAAAAATTGTGAGAGTAACACATTTTCCAAGCATGAAGGGCTTGCTGATGGAATTTAGAGAGTTTAAACGGGATTTTAGAAATATAATCATGTTTAAAAAAATGTTGAGCCTCCTATTTGGTTAAAAAGATTATGAGGAATATGGTTCCCAAAGGAGTTGGGGGTGGATTGACATCTCCTAATCCAATTGAGCTTAAATGTCTTATTAATATCCTCAAAATAAAGCCTCTCTAGATCTCCTTCAGCTCTCTTATTAGTGAGAACTCTTTTTTTAATTTCTTTGGGGTTTGTATTTCACAATAAAAGAAAAGGATAAGTTATTGCTATCTCTGCAAGTAGAATCTTTAACAAATAAAGACAAGGAGGCATAAACGAATCGAGATAAACCTAACAAGACACGACCATAAACAGAAAGGTCACACTGTAGCTAGTAATTCGGAAGATGAATGAATGAATGTTTTCCTATCTTCATGATGAACACAAACATCTGCCAATCATTACTAATTAATTTATGAGCATTTTTAATTAGGGCGGACCAGAGAAATGTCCTTACTAGTGGGTCATTTGCATATTTCGCTATACAAGTTTACACACACACCGATATGCAGGTTGAGCTGTAGATGGCGCTGTTCCTCCATCAGATTGTCAGTAACCTGATCAGAGAGCGCCATTCCATTCAAACCTCCATTACTGAGCAAAACACACACACACACACACACACACACACACACACACACACACACACACACACACACACACACACACACACACACACACACACACACACACACACACACACAATTTAGATTATCAATACTTGCCGAATTTGTGGATCTGACAAAAATAAAATGATCTATATGACATTACGATAAATAAAATAAATACATAAATAATAGATTTACATATATACAACAACAGAACAATAGCTAATCTCCCTCTATATCTGCAAGAAAAATTATTAATTTAATGCAACATGTTTATTTGGGGTTTAAAATACGCAAAAATAATTCAAAATAATAATTTTAATTTAATTTAATTGTAATTAATATTTAAGACATTGTTTAAAAAATATAAAAATAATTAAAATATGTCACAATGTATTTATCACAGCACATTTATATACTAGAACAGTAGCTCATCTCCCGCTGTATCTGCACAATCTTTTTAATTAATTTAATGCAACACGTTTAATTTGGGGTTTAAAATATGTGAAAATAAATGTAAGTATATTAGTTGAATTTAATTGTAATTAATATTTAATACAGTGTTTAAAAACAATTAAAATACGTCACAATATAATACATTTATATATTAGAGCAACAGCTCATCTCTCAATATCTGAACTATCTTTTTTTATTGATTTAATGCAACATTTTTATTTGGGGTTTAAAATGTCAAACTAAATACAAATAATTAATTTAATTAACTGTAATTATTATTTAAGACATTGTTTAGAAAGTAATTAAAATATAATAGATTTATATATTTACAACAACAGAACAATAGCTCATCTCTCTCTATGTCTGCAAGAAATATAGATTTAATGCGACGTGTTTATTTGAGGTTTAAATAATTTACTTTAAATTTAATTGTAATTAATATTCAAGACATTGTTTAAAATAATTAAACTATTAAAATATGTCACAATATCATACATTTATATACAACAACTCATCTTTTTCTATATCGGGAAAGAAATATTGATTTAATGCGACACGTTTTTATGTGAGGTTTAAAATATGCAAAAAATAAATGTAAATAATTTAGTTTAATTAAATTGTAATTAATATTTAAGACATTGTTTAAAAATAATAATTAAAATGTCACAATATAACACATTATATATTTACAACAACAGAACTACAGCTCATCTCTCTCTATATGTGCAAGAGAAATTATTGATTTAATGCAGCACATTTTTATTTGGGGTTTAAAATATATACAAAATAAATCAAAATGTTTATTTTAGACATTGTTTAAAAAATAATTACAATATATCACAATATAATACATTTATATATTTACAGCAACAGAACAATAACTCATCTCTCGATATCTGCTAGAAAGATTCATTTATTACAACACATTTTTATTTGGGGTTTAAAATATGTATAAATAAAAAAAAAATAAGATTTAAGACATTGTTGAATAATATTAATTTAAATAATTAAAATACATCACAATATAATACATTTATATATTTACAGCAACAGAACAATAACTCATCTCCCGCTATACCTGCAAGAGAAATTATTGATTAAATGCAGCACATGTTTATTTGGGGTTTAAAATATGTCTAAATAATTATAAATATTATTAATAATAAAAATAAATATTTAATTTAATTGTAATTAATATTTCAGACATTGTTTAAAAATAAATAAATAATTAAAATATATCACAATATAATACATTTATATATTTACAGCAACAGAACAATAACTCATCTCCCGCTATATCTGCAAGAGAAATTATTGATTAAATGCAGCACATGTTTATTTGGGGTTTAAAATATGTAAAAAATGTATACAAATAATTAATTTAATTTTATAGTAATTAATATTTAAGATATTGTTTAAAAATTATAATTAAAATATATCAGAATATAATCTATTTATATATTTGCAACAACAGAATACAGCTCATCATCTCCCGCTATATCTGCAAGAGAAATTATTGATTTAATGCAGCACATGTTTATTTGGGGATTAAAATATGTAAAAGTAATTATAAATATTAATAATAATAAAAATAAATATTTAATTTAATTGTAATTATTATTTAAGACATTGTTTAAAAATAAATAAATAATTACAATATATCACAATATAATACATTTATATATTTACAGCAACAGAACAATAACTCATCTCCCTCGATACCTGCAAGAGAAATTATTGATTTAATGCAGAACATTTTTATTTGGGGTTTAAAATATGTAAACAAATGTATACAAATAATTAATTGAATTATATAGTAATTAATATTTAAGATATTGTTTAAAAATTATAATTAAAATATGTCAGAATATATTATATTTATATATTTGCAACAACAGAACAACAGCTCATCATCTCCCTCTATACCTGCAAGAGAAATTATTGATTTAATGCAGCACATGTTTATTTAGGGTTTAAAATATGTCAAAATAATTGTAAATATTATTAATAATAAAAATAAATATTTTATTTAATTGTAATTAATATTTAAGACATTGTTTAAAAATAAATAAACAATTAAAAAATTTCACAATATATTACATTTATATATTTACAGCAACAGAACAATAACTCATCTCTCTCGATATCTGCATGAAAAATTATTGATTGAATGCAGCACATTTTTATTTGGGGTTTAAAATATGTCTAAATAATTATAAATATTATTAATAATAAAAATAAATATTTTATTTAATTGTAATTAATATTTAAGACATTGTTTAAAAATAAATAAATAATTAAAAAAGGTCAAAATTTATTAGATTTATATATTTCCAGCAACAGAACAATAACTCATCTCTCGATATCTGCAAGAAATATTAATTTATTACAACACATTTTTATTTGGGGTTTAAAATATGTATAAATAAAAATATATATTTAAGACATTGTTAAATAATATTAATTTAAATAATTAAAATATGTCAGAATATAATAGATTTATATATTTACAGTAACAGAACAATAACTCATCTCCCGCTATATCTGCAAGAAAAATTATTGATTTAATGCAACACATTTTTATTTGGGGTTTAAAATTTGTAAAAATAATTGTAAATATTATTAATAATAAAAATAAATATTTAATTTAATTGTAATTAATATTTCAGACATTGTTTAAAAATAAATAAATAATTAAAATATATCACAATATAATACATTTATATATTTACAGCAACAGAACAATAACTCATCTCCCGCTATATCTGCAAGAGAAATTATTGATTAAATGCAGCACATGTTTATTTGGGGTTTAAAATATGTAAAAAATGTATACAAATAATTAATTTAATTATATAGTAATTAATATTTAAGATTTTGTTTAAAAAATATAATTAAAATATGTCAGAATATATTATATTTATATATTTGCAACAACAGAACTACAGCTCATCATCTCCCTCTATATCTGCAAGAGAAATTATTGATTTAATGCAGCACATGTTTATTTGGGGTTTAAAATATGTAAAAGTAAAGTTAAATATTTAATTTAATTGTAATTAATATTTAAGACATTGTTTAAAAATAAATAAATAATTAAAAAATATCACAATATAATACATTTATATATTTACAGCAACAGAACAATAACTCATCTCCCTCGATATCTGCAAGAAATATTCATTTATTACAACATATTTTTATTTGGGGTTTAAAATATGTATAAATAAAAATATATATTTAAGACATTGTTAAATAATATTAATTTAAATAATTAAAATATGTCAGAATATAATAGATTTATATATTTACAGTAACAGAACAATAACTCATCTCCCGCTATATCTGCAAGAAAAATTGTTGATTTAATGCAGCACATTTTTATTTGGGGTTTAAAATTTGTAAAAATAATTGTAAATATTATTAATAATAAAAATAAATATTTAATTTAATTGTAATTAATATTTCAGACATTGTTTAAAAATAAATAAATAATTAAAATATATCACAATATAATACATTTATATATTTACAGCAACAGAACAATAACTCATCTCCCGCTATATCTGCAAGAGAAATTATTGATTAAATGCAGCACATGTTTATTTGGGGTTTAAAATATGTAAAAAATGTATACAAATAATTAATTAAATTATATAGTAATTAATATTTAAGATTTTGTTTAAAAAATATAATTAAAATATGTCCGAATATATTATATTTATATATTTGCAACAACAGAACTACAGCTCATCATCTCCCGCTATATCTGCAAGAGAAATTATTGATTTAATGCAGCACATGTTTATTTGGGGTTTAAAATATGTAAAAGTAAAGTTAAATATTTAATTTAATTGTAATTAATATTTAAGACATTGTTTAAAAATAAATAAATAATTAAAATATATCACAATATAATACATTTATATTTACAGCAACAGAACAATAACTCATCTCCCTCGATATCTGCAAGAAATATTCATTTATTACAACATATTTTTATTTGGGGTTTAAAATATGTATAAATAAAAATATATATTTAAGACATTGTTAAATAATATTAATTTAAATAATTAAAATATGTCAGAATATAATAGATTTATATATTTACAGTAACAGAACAATAACTCATCTCTCGATATCTTCAAGAAATATTCATTTATTACAACACATTTTTATTTGGGGTTTAAAATATGTATAAATAATTATAAATATTAATAATAATAAAAATAAATATTTAATTTAATTGTAATTAATATTTAAGACATTGTTTAAAAATAAATAAATAATTAAAATATATCACAATATAATAGATTTATATATTTACAGTAACAGAACAATAACTCATCTCCCGCTATACCTGCAAGAAAAATTATTGATTTAATGCAGAACATTTTTATTTGGGGTTTAAAATATGTAAAAATAATTATAAATATTAATAATAATAAAAATAAATATTTAATTTAATTGTAATTAATATTTCAGACATTGCTTAAAAATGAATAAATATTTTAAAAAGGTCAAAATTTATTGGATTTATATATTTCCAACAACAGAACAATAACTCATCTCCCTCGATATCTGCAAGAAATATTCATTTATTACAACATATTTTTATTTGGGGTTTAAAATATGTAAAAATAAAAATATATATTTAAGACATTGTTGAATAATATTAATTTAAATAATTAAAATATGTTGGAATATATTATATTTATATATTTGCAACAACAGAACAATAACTCATCTCCCGCTATATCTGCAAGAGAAATTATTGATTGAATGCAGCACATTTTAATTTGGGGTTTAAAATAAATAATAAAAATAAATATTTAATTTAATTGTAATTAATATTTCAGACATTGTTTAAAAATAAATAAATAATTAAAAAAGGTCAAAATATATTAGATTAATATTATCACAATATATTGTATTTATATATTTGCAACAACAGAACAACAGCTCATCACTCTCGATATCAGCAAGAAAACAATATTGATTTAATGCAACATATTTATTTTGGGTTTAAAATATGCAAAAATAAATTGAAATAATTTAGTTTAATTCAATTGTAATTCACATTTAAGTTCATCTCTCAATATATCTGCAAGAGAAAAAATATTGATTTAATGCAACACATTTTTATTTGGGTGTAAAATATGCAAACAAATAAAACAAACAATAAATGAATGAATAAACAAACACATAAACAAACAAACAAATAAAAAAATAAGTGAATTTCTATTGTTGCATTCTATTTTGGTTAAAGCTAAAATGTCCAGTTACATTACCAAAAAGCAGAAGAAACTGAGTAAAATGCTTTAATGTTGAAAGGGGCGTTTGCAGCCATGATAAAACCCAGGATTTTAATAGATTTTTGCTTTTCCAAAGCTTTAGATTTATGAAATATTGTTTTTAAAGACGTGGTATCATATAAGAGCTTCATGCAACCTTTACTAAATACAATGTGTTAAAAATATGTACAAATATGTTGATTATTATGTGAAGGTTTAGTTAAATAAAGATGCCTGAAAAATGAATCTTTCTCTGCATATATCAAAACAATACATGCTAATTCTCATATCCAGATAGCAATTGAGCTTTATAATGAAAAATACAGAGAGACTTATTGGAAAGCGGTCAGAGGCAATCCTGGAGGAATACGAACATGATCTGAATTGAAATTCATAACAAATCCTACAGGATCTTAATAGGATCAATAGCAATCCTATAAGCAGCAAATAAGATCCTACTGGATAAACTGAGCCTTTTTCTGCAGTGTGTGTATATGAATGTATTAGATTATGACAGATGAAGAAAATACACATATTAAAGACATACTTAATGGAGAAATATATACTTAATTGATATTTTTAAAGATGTTTTATTGTCTTTGTGTCTATTGTTATGGTTTAATGTTAAGGTCCTGTTGTGGTATTGTTTTATTTTAAATAGTTGGGTTAAATATTAATCACATCCAACATAAAAGTTTGTTTTGACATTATATATGTGCACTCAAAAACGTTGAGTTATATATTCAATACAATAGTTGAGTTAAAAATATTTGATGCTTTGCTGGGTTATTTTTAACTGTTATTGGGTTATTTATTAATAACTCAACCAGTTGGGTTAAATATTTGGTGCTTTGTTGGGTTACTTTTTAACTTTTATTGGGTTATTTTTTTAACCAGTTGGGTTAAAAAAATAGAATTTAAACAGTTAACTGATTTAACTGACACAGAACAGCTGTATTAATATGCATATGTAATGTTGTTTTTGCATTATAATGTTTACTTAAGCTTAAGCTCAAGTTTATTTAGTTTTTTTTATCAAATGACCTCTCGGTGTCGTTGTTTTTCTATCCGTTTCACCAGCACTCGTAATTATTGATGATACAAACATGCGCTTAGCATAGCCGTATCTAGATTAAATGGATATAAACACTGTGTCTGGACCTTAATTGTAGTGGAAATGTTTTTGAAAACTGCATGTTATTTATTTACACAGCAATATTTATCAAATTAATATTAGTAGAAGTAATAGTAGCAATAGAAATACCAGAATGGAAAAAAACATTTAATCAAAATAACCCAATGCATTGGGTTAAATTTTATAACCCAATGCATTGAGTTAAATTTTATAACCCAATGCATTGGGTTAAATTTTTTAAACCAATGCATTGGTTTAAAATAACCTATAGTTGGGAAGGTGCTATAATAACCTATAGTTGGGTTATATGTTGGGGTATTTTTAACCCAACAATTTTAACTGAGTGTGTGTTTTAATTCGTTCATTTTCCTTCGGCTTAGTCCCTTATTTATCAGGGGTTAGCAGCGGAATGAACCGCCAACTATTCCAGCATATGTTTTACACAGCGGATGCCCATTCAGCTGCAACCCAGTACTAGGAAACACTCATACACTCACACACACACACACACACACTTCGGCCAGTTTAGTCAATCAATTCCCCTATAGCGCATGTGTTTGGACTGTGGGGGAAACCGGAGCACCCGGAGGAAACCCACGCCAATACGGGGAGAACATGCAAACTCCACACAGAAACGCCAACTGACCCAGCCGGGCTTCAAATCAGCGACCTTCTTGCTGTGAGGTGCTAACCACTGAGCCACCGTGACGCCTCTGTGTGTTTTGTATATTTATTATGTATATGTGATACACACAAAACTACACAACTTTGTCACAGATATTTGGATTTATATATAGTTTATATCATATATATTTAATATCTTAATATAAATAAACACACTCTAGAAAATGCAGGGTGATTTCAACCTAATTCTGGGTCTAATATGGACTAACCCAAGTTCTGGGTTAATTTTTTATTTAAATAAATAGGACCAGGCAGCATGGTGGCTCAGTGGTTAACACTGTGGCCTCAAAGCAAGAAGGTTGCTAGTTCAACCCCAGGCTACGCCAATTGGCTGTGTAGAGTTTGCATGTTCTCCTCGTGTTGGCGTGGGTTTCCTCCGGGTGCTCCGGTTTCCCCCACAGTCCAAACACATGCGCTATAGGGGAACTGGTTAACTAAATTGGCCGCAGTGTATGAGTTTGTGTATGGGTGTTTCCCAGTACTGGGTTGCAGCCGGAAGGACATCCGCTGTGTAAAACATATGCTGGAATAATTGGTGGATCATTCCGCTGTGACGACCCCAGATGAATAAAGAGACTAAGCCGAAGGAAAATTAATGAATACAACCAAATTTAACCCAATGTTTGGGTTAGTCCATATTTAACCCATTTTGCATTTAAATAACCCAGCATTTCTTAAAGTGCATGTTCTTAAATATGTGAATGCATGTGTGTATGTATGTATATACACATAATAAATATTCACCGTACACACACTTTAATTATGTCCAAACTGACTTTTATTTTGGATGTGATTCGGCTTAGTCGCTTATTTATCACGGGTCACCACAGCGGAATGAACCGCCAACTATTCCAGCATATGTTTTATGCAGCGGATGCCCTTCCATCTGCAATCCAGTACTGAAAAACACCCATACACTCTCACATACACACACACACACACACACACACACAGTCACACTGAAGCCATTCACTCATTCTCCTTCAGCCATTCCAGCTGCAACCTAGTACTGGGAAACACCCATACACACTCATTCACACACTCATACACTACGGCCAGTTTAGTTGATCAATTCCCCTATAGCGCATGTGTTTGGACTGTGGGGGAAACTGGAGCACCCGGAGGAAACCCACGCCAACATGGGGAGAACATGCAAACTCCACACAGAAACGCCAACTGACCCAGCCAGGACTCGAACCAGTGTTTGTTTTTTTATTGTGTACTTTCTGCTTTTGTTCTCTGTAGTAAACTAAAGATCAATGTTTACTTCCTCAGCCGATGTCTTTACGAGGCCCTGATGGCGGTGTGTGTGTGTGTGTGTGTGTGTGTGTGTGTGTGTGTGTTCTGTGCTCTCGATAAAAGCTCCAGACTGATGCTTTTGAGGAGCTGAGTTTCCCCGTCATCATTTACTATTCTGCTTACTGTAGCTGAACACACACACACACACACACACACACACTGCCAATATGTATATGTATATATATGTATATGTATATATACACACACACACATTCACATACTGTATATACAGGTCCACACACATAGCCACACACACATACAGACACATATGCATAATATACAGACAGACAGACAGAAACGCATACATACACACATATACACACCAATATATAGACACACACACACATTCACATACTGTATATACAGGTCCACACACATAGCCACACACACATACAGACACATATGCATAATATACAGACAGACAGACAGAAACGCATACATACATACATATACACACCAATATATAGACACACACACACGTATGTATGTATGTATGTGTGTGTGTGTGTGTATATATATATATATATATATATATATATATATATATATATATATATATATATATATATATATATATACACATACACACACGTAAATATGCATATGTTTTATACAGCGGATGCCCTTCCAACTGCAACCTAGAACTGGGAAACACCCATACACACTCATTCACATACACACACTCATACACTAAAGCCAATTTAGTTCATACTGTAACACAAACACATACACACACACATAAACACCTATTTCTGCATTTTCACATTCACAAAATACTTCATTCTGTGTGATTTATGAGCTGTTTCCTCATGGACACCAAAACATTTCTCCACAAGATCAAAATTAACTGGTACTGCTATATTTGTGGGGACATTTTGTGCCCAAAATGTAAGGAATACAAGTTACACATGCGCACACACACACACTCTCTCTTTCAACTGTTATTGGAGTGACTTTCACAGTATTGCCAAAGCATTGTCCATGACAATGAAAATTATTATATAATTATATAATACGCATATACAATTATATAATACGTAAAAATAACAATATATCTACAGAATAATTAAGTAAACAAATACATGTATAGCCTAATTTATACAAAAATAATTATAAAAACTGTCATTCATATTTAAGACGGTGTTTTAAAAATAATTAGAATACGAATATACATCTGTCTTTCACTGGCTCCATCATCAGCGGCTCTCAATGCGCCTCACTGTGCGATCAAAACAGCAATTATATTATTGAAAGGGATTTACCATTTCCCTGGTCGGAGAGGGGTGTCAACTTTGGGCTTTTCTAAAAAGGGGTAGAGTTCAATCAATGCGATCGATAATGCAGGTTTCCCTGGCCTTTCATCAAACTGCGGGTTTATCTTTCCTCGCTGGCAGATGTAAATCAATGTGTGTGAGAGGAAACGGCCGCTGGATCCGTCCTAACCGCGCATCTGAACACCTTCCGCCGGAAGATCGACCGACCGACTGGAAGATCAGTTCAGTAAATTAATTCATTAGCGGCTGTTTCTCCTGCATGGTTGTTGCTAGATGAGCTACGGTTGCGGCTAAAGTGAGCGAGTGTTATTTATATTATTTATTAAATTTCCTATTTGATGTATTTTATTAACGTCTACCGCTACCCTAACCGCCACAGTAACGTAAAAACAGAGTATTATTTATGGTATTTATTAAATTATTCAATAATTTGTATTTTATTAACGCCTACCCCCACACCAACCCTAAACCCAACCATCACAATACTGTAAAAATTATTGTTATGCAGTGTTACAAAAATTATGCCATACTGATGAGCGTATCCACAGCTGTATCCTATCCAGACTTCACCAATGATGTAATAAACATTAAACATACATTTTTTAGACCCTCATCATACAAAACATTTATCCTTCATTCATTCATTCATTCATTCATTCATTCATGCTCTTTTCAGCTTAGTCCCTTTATTGTTCTGGGGTCGCCACAGCAGAATGAACTGCCAACTTATCCAGCATGTTTTACACAGCGGATGCCCTTCCAGCTGCAACCCATCACTGGGAAACATCCATACACATTCATTCACACATATACACGGACAATTTAGCCTAACCAATTCACCTATACCACGTCTTTGGACTTTGGAAACCCACGCCAACACGGGGAGAACATGCAAACTCCACACAGAAACACCAACTGCTGTGAGGCGAATGTGCTGCCCCCTGCGCCACCGTGCAGCCTAATTTATACTTATAGGTATTTATTTGGGGGTCCTCAGATTTCCTGGGGCAGCCGCTTATCTTGCTTATTGTTTAAATTTGCCCCTGACAGTCACCAGATCTCAATCCAATAGAGCACCTTTGGGATGCAGCAACTGTGTGATGCTATCATGTCAATATGGAGAAAAATCTCCGAGGAATATTTCCAGTAGCTTGTTGAATCTCTGCCATGAAGGATTAAAGCAGCTCTGAAGGCAAAAGCTGGTCCAACTCGGTACTAGTTAGGTGTACCTAATAAAGTGGCCAGTGAGTGTATATATATATTTCTTAAGGGGGCTAATAATATTGACCTTATCAGTTTTTACTTAAAAAAAACAATATATATATATATTTCTAGTCAAACTAAAAGAAATAAGACTATCTTCAGAAGAAAAAATATAATAGGAAATACTTTTAAAGTATACTACTAGCATGACAAATTTAATTCGTCTGTTACATATCACTTAGAAAATATTCATTCATTCATTTTCCTTCGGCTTAATCCCTTTATTCATCAGGGGTTGCAACAGCGGAATGAACCTGGTTCGAATCCCGGCTGGGCCAGTTGTCGTTTCTGTGTGGAGTTTGCATGTTCTCCCCGTGTTGGCGTGGGTTTCCTCTGGGTGCTCCGGTTTCCCCCACAGTCCAAACACATGTGCTATAGGGGGAATTGATGAACTAAATATAGTGTATGAGTGTTTCCCAGTACTGGGTTGCAGCTGGAAGGACATCCGCTGCATAAATCATAAGCTGGAATAGTTGGCGGTTCATTCCACTGTGGCGACCCCTGTTAAATAAGGGACTAAGCCGAAGTAAAATGAATGAATGAATAATATTATGTGCGTCTGGTTTGCATGGCGGAGGAAAAAAGCGAGAGATACAGTAGAAAAGAAAGAGAGAAGGAGAGCGAGAGCCGCTGGGCGACATCAGATCAATATTTCGCCACAAAACACGATCGGTAATGATGTTTTCAGTTGTCCGCTGAAACCTCCCCATAACAGATGAAAGAAAATCACTCGTTTTTTTTTTTTTTTTATTCGGCTAGTGTTTCATTCTCTCATGCTAACAACACTCTGATGCTTCCCGTCTCAATATCAGCCATTCTATAAACATGTGCTGTGTGTGTGTGAGCATCTCTCTCTTTCTCTCTCTCTCTGTGTGTGTGTGTGTAAGAGTGAAAGGACTTGCTAAACGCATTATGCTGTAGTCTTGCACTTAGCTGTGTCATTCTGTGCGCATCTCTTTAATGTGGAGGCCGAACACCTCATGGAGAGATGGAGGAGGGGAAAGAGAGAGAGATTTCACATTTCAGCCTTATTCATTCATTCATTTTCTTTTCGGCTTAGTCCCTTTATTAATCAGGGGTCGCCACAGCGGAATGAACCGCCAACTTATCCGGCATACGTTTTACGCAGCGAATGCCCTTCCGTCTGCAACCCAATAGTGAGAAACACCCATATACACTCATTCACACACACACATACACACACACTACAGACAATTTAGCTTACCCAATTCACCTATACCATGTCTTTGGACTTGTGGGGAAACCGGAGCACATGTGTCTTTACAGCACTCACGTACATTAAAAATAAATACAGGCCACAACTGTACATGGAGGATAACCTCCGAGTGGCGTTCTCCAAAATTAAATCATGAATAGACTTGCGCCTATTGATGTGTGTGTGCGCCTGTGTGTAAGGTTTATATATTCATATCCACCTCAGTGCATATTGGAAGACACGAGTTACTGGCATTGTAAATTTGGGGGTTACGGGCTGAAAAGATTGGGAACCCCTGGACTAGTCAGAGGTGACGACATCAATAAAACACAAGAGGCAAATGTTTTGCAACAGACCATTGTTCATTCATTCATTCATTCATTCATTTTCCTTCGGCTTTGTTCCTTATTTATCAGGGGGTCACCACAGCTGAATGAACCGCCAACTATATCAGCATATGTTTCACGCAGCAGATGCCCTTCCAGCTGCAACCCAGTACTGGGAAACACCCATGCACACTCATTCACACTCATACACTACGGCCAATTTAGATAATCAGTTCTCCTATCGTGCAAGTGTTTGGACTGTGGGGGAAACCGGAGCACCCGGAGGAAACCCATGCCAATATGGGGAGAACATGCAAACTCCACACAGAAACGCTAACTGACCCAGCCAGGACTCGAACCTTCTTGCTGTGAGGCCACAGTGCTAACCACTGAGCCACCGTGCCACTTGTTATACTGTTAATTGTTGTTGTTTTTTCTTCACTACTACTATGCAATACATGTCACAATACATTTGTCATGCCAATAAAGCAAATATAAATCTGAATTTAACACAGAGAGAGAGAAAGAGAGATAGAGAGGGAGAGAGGGAGAGAGAGAGATAGAGAGGGAGAGAGGGAGAAAGTCATGTGTTTCTGCAGTGGATCATCTTGCATGAGCCATCAGCGCCTGCTTCAGCAGCAGAGTAATGTACAGTCATTTATTTAATTATATACATCACTGCTACTGAGGCCGAACAAAGCTGAATAACAACACTGAATAATATTTAGCTTTACATGCTAATAAATGCTAGGTGATAACTACCCAAATATAGACAAAGCCAACATTGGGTTAATTTTTAAATTAAATTAAATTAAATTAAATTAAATTAAATTAAATTAAATTAAATTAAATTAAATTAAATTAAATTAAATTAAATTAAATTAAATTAAATTAAATTAAATTAAATTAAATTAAATTGAATAAAATGTCATTAAAATACAAAAAATAAAAAATAAAATAAAATAGAATAAAGTAAAATAAATTAAATAAAAAATATATACAAAATACAATAAAAATAAAATATTAAAAATATTTTATTAAATAAAAAATAAATAATAAAATAATAAAATAAAATATAAATTAAATTAAAAATACAATAAAATAAAATAGAATATAAAATAAAATACAATAAATAAAATTAATTAAAACTAAAAATAAAAAATAATAAAATAAAATGTAAACAAATCCTAAATTAAATAAAATAAAAATATAAGAAATACAATAAAATAAAATAAAAAATAAAATACAATAAAATTAAATAAAAAATACAAAAAAATTAAATAATACATTAAAATAAAATTTTATTAAAAAATAAAATAATTACAAAATTTATTAAATATAATCAAATTTAATTTAATTAAATTTAAAAGAACATAAAGGAAATAAAAATACATCAAAACTAAATAAATAGATGAAATAAATATAAAAATAGACTTCACAGGATTTATGTACTGCAACTCTCTAATGTGTTAAAGTGCTTCTGTCATCCTCACTTGTAAGTCACTTTGGATAAAAGCATCTACTAAACGAGTAAATGTACAATAAACCCAGCGTATGGGTTGGTCTATATTTGATCCAGCGCTGGGTTATATGGCAACCCAGTATTTTAGAATGAACTAACTTATACTTTTAAACAATGTAGACACTGTAGATCTGTAAATATTGTAGATCTGACAAATTCATTCATTCATTCATTTTCCTATCAAGTTACATCCTTTATTAATTTGGGGTCGCCCCAGTGGAATGAACCGCCAACTTATCCAGCATATGTTTTACGCAGCGGATGCCCTTCCAGCTGCAACCCATCACTGGGAAACACCCATAAACACTCATTCACACACATACACTATGCTCAATTCACCTATAGCGCATGTGTTTGGACTGTTGGGAAACCGAAGCACCCGGAGGAAACCCACACCAACACGGGGAGAACATGCAAACGATCGTGCTACCCACTGCGCCACTGTGACACCCCATCTGCCAAATGCAGCAAGCATACAAGTTTGCGAATGTTCGTAGGAACGACAGATTTGGGAAACACCAAATCAACAAACTATGTTTGTAATGACAGAACTTGCGACCTTAGTTGGCTAATAATAGTTTTCGGAAATGCACCCCAGATTAACCCAACATAGCAACCCAATATGTTTAACCATTCTATTGGGTAAAATTATTAACCCAATGTTTTTTTGAGTGTACTGATGTGTAGAATCTAATAAAACACACAACATATTAAAGCCTCGCTGATGTTTCCCTGTTTTATAGAAGACTAAACACAAACACACACACATACAAACACACATACACACACACACACACACACGCACACACACACACACACACACACACACAGAGAGAGAGAGAGAGAGAGAAACTGTGAATCTAGGTACTGTCTTTACATTTTTTTGGGTGTTTATAAAAAAATTAAGGGTGGCACGGTGGCTTGGTGGTCAGCACTGTGGCCTCACAGCAAGAAGGTCATTGGTTTGAGTCCCGGCTGGTTCAGTTGGCATTTCTATGTGGAGCTTGCATGTTCTCCCTGTGTTACCATGGGTTTCCTCCGGTTTCCCCCACAGTCCAAACACATGCGATATAGGGGAATTGATGAACTAAATTGGTCCTAGTGTATGAGTGTGTGTGTGTGTGTGAGAGAGAATGTGAGTGTTTGGGTGTTTCCCAGTACTGGGTTGCAGCTGGAAGGGCATCCGCTGTGTAAAACATACTGGAATAGTTGGTGGTTCATTCTGCTGTGGCGACCCCGGATTAAAAAAAGGACTAAGCCGAAGGAAAATGAATGAATGAATTTAAACAAATTACAATATAATTAATTAATATTTAATTAATGGATTAGATACAATGATGAAACAAGTTCATATTTGGATTTCACAATCATAAAATATATGCAGCGTAAAATGTAGAAATTGAAAACACACACACTAAAAACTCTTGTCATTAAAAACGTGTGTGTGTGTGTGCGTGTGTGTGTGTGTGTGTGTAATATAAACTTCAATAACAATAAAACCGCTATAGCGTGATCACCACCATCACAAACGTGAGAGATATACCTTTCTTACATATTTAAATCACATGTAATCAAGGATGATGAATATGAACGGAGAATAAATGGATGACAAAAGGTGCAAAATAAAAGGGTCAGTTAATCAGGGTTTGCTCTGATGACATCATCAGCGGTACAAAGGTTTACTGCCAGACAGAAAGCTCAGCATGTATCGATGCAGCCAATCAGAACGCTCGAAAGCGCTGTGTTGAAACAATGCTGATGAGGAAACACTCTCCTGTCAATCATCCAATCAGCTTCACAAACCCACTCAGTGCTTACAAACACACTCAAGATAAACAAGCTGCGCTGATTACTTAACACACACACACTTGTTTGTTATCCGTATCTTTTCATGGCAACAAAACTAAACAACAACAGCCTTGTCGTTAAAAAACACACTTAAAATGAAAATTAGGTCACTATGGACTGACCCGGCGCTATAGGGAGGCAAAAAATTTATTAAAAAAAATTGTGCCCCCTCAGTTTTCAGGGGAAAACTGAAAGAAAACGGAAGAAAACTGGACTACTGGATGACATGAAGGCCTAATTCATTAAAGGACACATAGTTTACCTCTTTTTTTATGATTTAATATTAATATTATGGCTCTTCTGAGTGTGCCAGTTTAGCTTCAGTTTAAAACACAATGAAAATGTGTTTTTTATGAATTACTTTTTTTTGGGGGGTGGGGGGGGGGGGGGGTGCATCTTTTTTTAGGTATTTTCCTGGCTACACTAATGCCTTAGCGTGTAACTAACACATGTAGCTACATTTTTTTTGTTTTAAATGACATTAGATTGTAACATTTAACTTTTTCCTAACACTGAGTGATGATTTATAAACAAATTTGGGGAGGAGCACGCGCAGAAGTTTCAGTATCAAATACGTCATTGACAATTATTCTATTATCCAATCAGTTCTTGACCAAACCCCTATATATACCAAAGCTGTCTTACCTGCAGCATCTCACGACTGTAGCATCCCTCCACCACCCCGACACCTCACCTCTTAAGCATTACAATCCCGGGGGGAGCGTTCTGGGGCCGGGCTAGATACTTCGCTCGAATCTCAATTCCTCTGTTTCCTGATAAGGGGAATAACTCGAGTTGGGGTGTCTTCCCTTGAGCTCAGAGCCCTCTCCCCAGAAAGCATGCCAAATACGCTTTATTCTGAAACGATTGCAAGTGTGAACTTGTGAATAGATGATTAGTTGGGTAACTGGCACCGTGAAGCGTGATGACTCGGTTATGCTGATTTCACTATATTCATTTACTTGTTATAGAATAGTCTAAGTGGGTTAGCTTGCATGTGTGGGTATAGTTTGACGTCTTTACCTAAAACTTTAAAGATTTACATTATTTGAATTAAAACAGAAAGAAATAAGTAGAATAAAATATGATTTAAAGCTTTGGTTTGGCGCTGAAGCAATGATCTGTCTGCGTTAATGTGAACGGTATTGTTGCATTACCTTCATTGATAAGTAATAGTGAAACTGTGCATATTATTGTTACTATAAAAAGTATAATACTGCCTTAAGTCAGTAACTTAAGCTGTAATGCAAAGTAAAAATAAATAAGTGAATGAATAGCCTAAATGAAAAGAACAAGAAAGACAAAATCAGTCACCAGGTCTAGTGCCCCCCCTATGGGATCAAAATGCTCCCTCAGTTATGACATCCTGGCGCCGGGCCTAACTATGGGTCAACACGAAAGAGAAAAATACTATAGTAATTATAGAAAACACTTTACAGTAGTGTTTTTGAGCCATACCCTAATAAATCACTGTAATTGTGATTATTCGATAGTTGCTATGGTAACACTACAACTAAAGTCTGCATTGGTAGTCTGTATTGGACATCTGTAGTGGTAATTCTATAGTACCCTCTGTGCCCGGTGCATGGTCTAACAGGGTTGTGCTTATTCTCTTAATGAGTTCTGGGTGTGTTTTGAGCATAACCTGCATTAAACCAATCAGAGTCTCGTCTCTCATTCCCTTTAAGAGTCAGTTGCGTCACATCATGGTGCATTTGCTATTTACATGTCGGACTTTATAAGTGTAAAAACTGAACGCTTCACTAGTGAGAAAACAGTTAAACAGAGCATCTGCAGCGCGAGGATAAAGAACGAGCCTCCTCCATTCAGCCTCTTTACTTTCTCTTTACTTTACTTTTACTCTTTACTCCTTTACTTTGGTGGAGTGAGGAAATGGTGGAAACTCACTCCACTGAACACATCCATTAGCCCACATATTTAATTTCCTTTGTTAAGCACAAAGATTTGTGTCAAAACTATTTCTAAATTCAGTTCTAATCTCCAGCAAAGGAATAAATGAACAATAATAATGAAGTGTGATCAAAACACTGAGTTATATCCAAACACACGTCCTGTTCTGATGCCCCATATGGTGATGCAGACGTCTCCAAAACCCCACAGGTGGACAAATCTACACTAGTTTTTATTAAAACTAATATAAATCAGCAGATAATCAATAATACTGCTAATAATAATCACATTATACAGATGCAGATGGTCATGAATAAACTGAAAAAGCCCCCCGAGGTGAAGAAGGCATGGAGGCAGTGGTGTTTATATTGATGTATAGAATAATCATTTCTGGATCATTTTAATCCTTTAATTGTTTCATCTGTAAAGATATTTGTGTGTTGCTGCTCATCCTGTGTGTATTCAGCAGTGTGTAAGTGTTTGGATAGGTGCATAACTAACACACTCTGAAAGAAAAGACCCAACTGTAAATAATGGCCTGTTTTATTACGTAAGTTCTTATCAGCTCCTGTCCTCTGCAAAGCAAACATGAACCTTTCTCTTTCCTCATAGCTGGAGTTAAACGTTGTCTATTTTTTGAAATCTCAGCAGGAATAAGAGACATGAAGAATGATCAAAGCTTCATAACTTTAGTTTAAGTAACTAATCACACCATTTATTCATACATTCATTTTCCTTTGGCTTAGTCCCTTATTTATCAGGGGTCACCACAGTGGAATGAACCACCAACTATTCCAGCATATGATTGACAAAGCGGATGCCCTTATAGCCACAACTTAGTACTGGGAAACAACTATACACACTCATTCACACACAAACTCATACACTATGGCCAATTTAGTTCATCAATTCCTCTATAGCACATGTGTTTGGACTACGCCAACACGGAGAGAACATGCAAACTCCACACAGAAATGCCAACTGACCCAGCCGGGACTAGTGACCTTCTTGTTTTGAGGCCACAGTGCTAACCACTGAGCCACCGTGCCACCCTTACACTATTTACTACAGGATTCTTACCTGCCTATTTTTAAGATACGAACTGTTTATAAGCAATTATAATGTATAATCTTAATCTATACCCCTAATATTAATACATAAACCCAACTACTACCTTAATAACCCATTTCTAATAACTGATTTCTTTTATCTTTGCCATGATAGCACATTATATTAGACTAGATATTCTTCAAGATACTAGTATTCAGCTTAAAGTGACATTTAAAGACTTAAATAGGGTAATTAGGGTAATGTTAGGGTAATTAGCCAAGACAATCCAAAGCAAAATTGCTTAAGGGGGTTAATAATATTGACCTTAAAATGGCTTTAATAAATTAAGA